>NC_092710.1:293839440-294081925 GCF_047496885.1 Scyliorhinus torazame
CAGTCCACAACCTTCCTCCCGCCAGGCCTTCTGCCGCATCAAAGCGGACATCGCAAAAGCCACGATGCGCGCCATCGACGAGTCCCTCCCCTTCCAGGTCGAGAGCGAGGCGTCCGACGTAGCTCTGGCGGCCACCCTCAACCAAGCGGGCAGGCCCATGGCTTTCTTCTCCCGCACTCTCCATGCTTCCGAAATTCGCCACTCCTCGGTCGAAAAGGAGGCCCAGGCCATAGTAGAAGCTGTGCGACACTGGAGGCATTACCTGGCCGGCAGGAGATTCACTCTCCTCACGGACCAATGGTTGGTGGTCTTCATGTTCGATAATGCACAGTGGGGCAAGATTAAGAACGACAAGATCTTGCGGTGGAGGATAGAACTCTCCACCTACAATTACGAGATCTTGTACCGTCCCGGGAAGCTGAACGAGCCTCCTGATGCCCTGTCCCGCGGCACTTGTGCCACTGCACAAGTGGACCGCCTCCGAGCCCTCCACGAGGACCTCTGCCACCCGGGGGTCACTCGTTTCTTTCATTTCGTTAAGACCCGCAACCTGCCCTACTCCATCGAGGAGGTCAGGACCGTCACCAGGGACTGCCAATCTGCGCAGAGTGCAAACCGCACTTCTACCGGCCAGAGAGAGCGCATCTGATAAAGGCTTCCCGCCCCTTTGAACGCCTCAGCATGGATTTCAAAGGCCCCCTCCTCCACCGACCGCAACACGTACTTCCTGAACGTGATTGACGAGTACTCCCAGTTCCCATCGCCATCCCCTGCCCAGACATGACCACAACCACCGTCATCAAGGCCCTCCAGGGTATTTTTACACAGTTCGGTTTCCCCGCATACATTCACGTGATAGGGGGTCCTCCTTTATGAGCAACGAACTGCGTCAATTCCTGCTCAGCAAACACATCGCCTCCAGCAGGACGACCAGTTACAACCCCCGGGGAAACGGGCAGGTAGAGAGGGAGAATGGAACGGTCTGGAAGACCGTCCTGCTGGCCTTTCGGTCCAGGAACCTCCCAGTCTCCCGCTGGCAAGGAGTCCTCCCAGTGGCCCTTCACTCCATCCGGTCGCTGCTCTGTACTACCACAAACCAGACACCTCACAAACGTCTCCTTGTTTTCCCCAGGAAGTCCTCCTCCGGGACCTCGCTCCCAACCTGGCTAGCGACACCTGGACCCATCCTGATGCGGAAACATGTGAGGGCGCACAAGTCGGACCCGTTGGTCGAGAGGGTCCACCTGCTGCATGGCAACCCCCAGTACGCCTACGTGGCGTTCCCCAACGGCCGCCAAGACACAGTCTCCCTTCGGGACCTGCCGCCCACCGAAGCCCCACACGTACCCGCAACATTGCCACCACCCCCACCCACCGGGGGTGTCCGCCTGACCGGAGGGTCAGTACTGGCGCCGCCCCTACCCGCCGCCGAATGGGCACTGACGTCCCCTACAGGCGCCCCTCCCCACTGCCCACTTTTCGCCCCAACCGCGCCACCTAGGGGTGACGAAGCTGCCAGGGAGGAAGACACCACGTTCCCGGAGCCACAACCGCCGGGGCCCCCACCAGGATCATCGCCGAAGCCCAGACGCTCCAGAAGGACGACCAGGCCACCCGATCGTCTGATTGCTGCACCTTAAAACACTAAAAACAAAAAACTTTCTCTGTTACCCTCGACATCACGGTACCTCAATACCTTGTCCTACCATGCAAAAGGCGACAGTAACGCTGGCCATCACACCGCTGGGTTCTTTTTAACAGGGGGTGACTGTGGTAATACCAGGTATTGCAGTACCTGAGAGGTGGATGCCCATTGGCTAGACCTAGGAGTCTACCATTGGCTGATGTACATAGCCCCGCCCTGAGAGGCGGGGTATAAGAACCAATGCCGTCCCAGCAGCCTTCCCTTTCTGTATCGAAGCTGCTGGGTACAGTTCTAGCTGATTAAAGCCGATTAGTATGACTCTCCTTGTCTCTCGAGTAATTGATTGTGCATCACACGCCGGATATTCCTGCTCGGCTGGCGATCGGCAGCACCACCCACAGCTGCAGACTGGCTCGCTGACCTTTCGGAATTTCTCCACCTGGGGAAGATTAAGTACGCCACCCAAGGGTCAGAGGATGGCTTCCTGGATACTTTGGGGCAGCTTGTCGGTCTGTTCCAAAACCTGTTCGAGGCCAACAACGAGGAGTAACCTAATAAGAATTTTTTTTTAAATTATTAAAACACCAAGATAGATGAGTTACCAAAAGATTGCGCAACCGGGGGGGGGGGGCCACGAGAGATGACTCCACTCTGTCCAGAAAAGAAAAGAAAAGCACAGCCGATGCCGGGGAGGGGGGGGGGGTGGGCGGTGAACGCGGAAGGGGGGGGGAACCATAGACCGATCCAGAGGTCAACGAAAGGCACGTAGGGTCAGTTAAACGAAGGACAAACTAAACTTCTGTATAATTGTGATGAACGGTTACTGCCTTATCATCATGTAAGGTGATGTCCCCTTTAAGACCGGGCTTGGAACGCTGGGGACTCCGCCTCTGGCTCCGCCCATCTGTGAGCCATATATAAAAGGGCTGCCTCATGGGCTGTGTAGCAGTCAGCATTTGTCTCAGCTCTAACATAGTTCTTAGTCTAATAAAGCAGTTTAATCTCTAAGCTTCGTTATTGAGGGTACCTCAATAATAAAGGAAATTAGTGCAGGTGAGAAAAATGTGATGTGTATATATACAACTGTTTATTAATATGAGAAATGCCAATAAAAATATTTTTTTTAAAAAATTATTCCTGTAAGGGACCAACATTTACTTTAGCCAATCTCTTCCTTTTTGCAAAATTGTGGAAGCTCTTCCTGTCTGCTTTTATATTTCTTGCCGGTGTTGTCTCTCATTCTAATTTATCCCGCAGGAAGCCATTCAACTGAGGGGAGCAAAAAGGAATGTAGTGGTAGTAAAGGACAGAATAGTGCTGTACCATTAGAACGGACTACACCTGAACCATGCTGGGACCAGTGTTCTTGCGAACTGCTTAACTAAGGGAGTAGAGAGGGCTTTAAACTGAGCAGTGGGAGCAAGGGAGCAAATGTGGGATACTCAAGCATTGAAATGAGGGAAGAGAGGAAAATAGTAATATGGGAAATGTGGGTCAGAGAATGGAAGGAAGGGAAAGGAAGAAAAAAAAAACTAAGAATGCATAAAGAATCCAGGCTGGATGTTACAAAGATGGAAAAAAGACTAAAATAAACGCTGTGGACTAGGTTTTTCCGGAAACCGACAAAGTATGTTACAATCCAAGTTGACGTTATAACTGGACAGGAAGATCCCATAATAGAATCCTGGCTCAAAAGACCATGGGGGCGATTCTCTGATATGGAGGCCAAGTGTTCCCCCCACAGGGGGCCAGCACGGGGCTGGAGCGGTTAACGCCGCTCCAGCTTCCTTACGCAGCCAAATGGGGGCCGCGCCAACCTGCGCATGCGCAGCTGGGCCGCACCATCCTGCACATGCGTGGGGAACGTCTTACGCACGCCGGCCCCTCACCAACATGGAGCTGGTGTTCTGGGGCCGCGCACGGAAGGAGGTAGGCCCGGGGGGGAAAGGCCGACCCGCCGATCGGTGGGCCCCAATCGCGGGCAAGACCCCATCGGAGGCCACCCCGGTGAAGGAGCCCGGTGGAAATGGCGCGCCGCTGGTTTCTGGGGGGTGGGAGAATCGCGTGCGGGGGTCGGGGCAGCGTGGCGCGATTTGCGCGGCGCCCCGGCGATTCTCCCACCCAGAGTGGGGGGACAGAATAGCGCCCCGTAACTTTTTTTTTCAGAAAATGTGGAGGAACAGAGACACAGGACAATTAATTGTTCTCAAACTTGAAAATATGGATTATGATACAATACTCCTTTATTCCCTCCCCCTGCCTTAGCTTTGCAGATACACATAGATTTTAAGTTTAATTCAAGTTACAAAGTATGTCCTAAACTACAACGGTCTCAGTAACACAAAGTCCCTTTAAACACACAGGTTAACTGTGGCAAAACGCCCACTCCACATGGAACCCTTTGGATGTCTTTGGATTTCTCTTCAAAATCTCCCCAGATGCTTCTTATACTGGGAGGCACCTTGTCTCATTAAAGTCTGGTTTCCACATGAGTGATTTCAAATTCTACTTTCAAGAAGACACATTTTAAAATCTTCTTTTAAACAACAATGCTTTCCATCAGCAGTTTGCATTATGAACCCGGTCCAGATTTTCCAAAGATCTCTTTCAAACAAAGCTTCACTCCACTCTTAACAAAGAATCCAGCATCCATGTTTTAAAGCTACCCGTCAAAATTTCTTTGTCTTGACTTGTACAAATTGTTTCCTATTGCTTTAACTATCGATTCCCAAACTCTATTGAGGTGGCACCATACCTTTAGAACCGTTGAATCCCCACAGTGCAGAAAGAGGTCATTCAGCCCATCGAATATACACCGACCCTCCAAAAGAGCACACTACCTAGCCCCACTTCCCCGTCCTATCTCCATAATCCCACGCATTGATCATAGCCAATCCACATGACATGCACATCTTTTGACTATGGGAGGAAACCGGAGCACCCAAAGGAATCCACACAGAATTAGGGGGAACATGCAAACTCCACACAGGCAGTTACCCAAGGCTGGAATTGAACCTGGGTCCCTGACACTCTGGGGCAGCAGAGCTAACCACTGAGACACCAGGCCACCAAAGTCTGCTTTTCCACTTCAAATCTGGTTACTAAAGTGGCCTCTTTCACTCACAACTTTTTGTTTGCTTTTCCCCTGAATTCTCCTCTGAACAATACTTGATCAATTTCCTGGTCTCAATTCCCCTGATGTCTTCCTAAATGATTTTTGTCTGCCCCAATTCCCTGGTTGTTTGGACTCCCTGTTACTTTGGGAACTCTGCCTCTTTGCAACCTCTTTGGCTTGTCCAACTTGTCTTTTCCTGGCAGAGTTGAGAAACGTTCAACACCCCCTCCCCCCGCACCGCACCCCCCCCCCCCCAGTGCCCTATCTCCAACTGCAAACAAATTCAGCTAAAAGCATTTTCACCTCAAAAGGACCCCACGTTGCTAAGCAATGAGCACATGCTTCTGCTAGCTTTTTTTTATTCTTCACGTTGTAACCCTCTCTAAGCACAGTTGGAACTGAACCAACCCCCACACATACAAACTTCTTTGTCCAGCATGAATCCAATTACAGGTTTACACCTCCTTGCACAGAAACGTTAAATTAAATCCACTTAAAACTATAATTTATTTCTAATATTTACCAATACAAATATAAATATTTAAAACTTTGTTTTCCTAACAAAAAACTGTTGGTGGGTAGGAATAGTGACATTTTGCCCACCAACAGCAATTGCCACTTTCCCCGACTCCAGGCACCAGAACTTCGTCTTCAGCCTCCTCATAGTCTGCTCCACCAGGGTGAGAGTTTCAGCATGAACATCGTTGTATCTTGTCCCAGCTGCACTCTGTGGACTCTGCACAGGCATCATTAGCCACCTCCTCAGTGGGTAGCCCTTTTCTCCAAAGACCCAACCCTGCAACCACAGTGGACCTAGAAATATGCCAGGGATCTGAGAGCAGCTCAAAGTGAGAAGCCGTGCAGACTCCCTGGGAATCAGGCAAACGCCTGCTGGATGTGCTGGGTGGGGTCACAGACCAGCTAAACATTGAGCGAGCGGAAGCCCTCGTGGTTCACAGAGTTCACTGCCTGATGCCCCGGCAATCGGAGTGCCACATGAGGGCAGTCGGTGGCACCCTGCACCTGTGGAAAGGCAGTGATTTGTGCAAAGCACTTGCATCCTGGCTGCCTGATTCCAGTCAGAGGTGTGTGCCTTCCCAAAGTTTGCATCTGTCACTTCCTGGATGCACTTACATGTGGAGGCGTGCAAGGTGCTGCAGCGCTCACCTGTGCAACCCTGGAGAAGCCACTGGCTTAAAAATTGAGCAACATTGGCAGTGGTTGCCCATCAAGTCCCCATGGTGCCAAATCCTGCAGAGGATGGCAGATGTGAGCGACCAGTTCCCTGGACATGCGTCGTCCTTGGTGACACTTGTTCTCGGATATTTGCAGCTATGTCAGGCGCTATCTGTGCACCCTGGGCCTAGCGAGGCGTCTCCAAAGAACCGATCTTTGGGCGTCATCTGCCACCCTTTATTCTTCACGGTTTTGCTCCTAGCCTTGGTCATCGAGGAGTCTCACTTATGTCTTCCTCTCTCCTGCTTCTGAGCGAGAAGAATGATCGTGAGTTCAACAGGCTCAGTGTTTCATATGTTCGTCTCACTACAGTATCAAAGAGAGAGACTTGATGCTTAGTTTCTGTCTTCTAAGGACCACTCTCTTGCCCATTTATCATCTGAAGCTGCCAATCAAAAACCACTGATTCATGTCCTGACCTCCACATTGATGCCCAGTATTTTATTTGCTTGCTAAACCCCACACTACATGACCTGGTGACCACAGCTTTGGCCACTCTACTACATCCTGAGCTCTCATCTGAGGATTAGATATTATCCCAAGCTTCAGTCGAAGGCCTTGTGCACAACCTGGTTTATGAGGAACAGTTGTCAAAACGCATCTCAGCACACAGCCAAGGGTTTGGAGTGTTGTTCTCGCGCAATGTGCCATTGCTAACTGTCTAAAGGAATGTATTTGCTTTTCATGTTTGTCCAATGGTGCAGGCAAACCATGGCTGTCAAGATTGAAAGTCAGCGGCAGCAGGGTGGCGCAGTGGGTTAGCCCTGTTGCCTCACGGTGCCAAGGTCCCAGGTTCGATCCCGGCTCTGGGTCACTGGCCATGTGTAGTTTGCACATTCTCCCCATGTTTGCATGGGTTTCGCCCCCACAACCCAAAGATGTGCAGGCTAGGTGGATTGGCCACGCTAAATTGCCCCTTAATTGGAAAAAATTAATTGGGCACTCCAAATTTATTTTTAAAAAGATTGAAAGTCAGCACACCAAGTGTTTAATGCTGATTGGCAATCAGTGGCACTCGCACCGTAAATGGTGCTTGAGTGGCCATAATTGTATGAGTAGTTAGACTCCAGGCATGCTGACAGCTGAACGGTCTCAGCTGCAATGGGTGGTGGTTACTGACATGTCTTTCTGTTAGCCTTGCCCTTGCCAAAAATCCACCCCACAGACCTCCAATCGCCACCGATTTGAATGGATCCTTCAGTCTCTGACGACTACCCACCCACCGCACTGACCCTGGCTTTGCTTCCCTCTGTGAGGCCCTTCTTAGAAGCTCGTGATTGAACTAGAGGAGAAAGCCTCAGGAACGTTGCTTTACACGCTTCACAGTCTCTCCCCCCCCACCCCCCCCCCCCCCCCCCCCCGCCCCGGTCTCCCCTGAGTTCTCCCCCACGGTATCCCCCAAGCCTTCCCCCTAGTATCCCGGGGTCTTCCCCCGGTATCCTGGAGGTCTTCCATTGTTAGTCCAATCTCCCTCGAGCCAAAGACTGCTGACCCGCCAGTCAAAGGGGGATGGGAAATGGGTCCTGGCCTAGCCAGTGACACCCATGTCTGGTAAATGAATTTAAAAAAAGGTAGCTCACCCCCAGTCAAAGACTTCTCAGACCGAGTCAAGCCTGGTGACCCCATTATCAAGCCTCGTGATGTCCGGGACAAACTCAGATAGGCCCTTTCCACCTGAGTAAGCAGAGCCACTCCGTGAGTGCTGCGCTCAACTCTGTCCTCCCCTCAGAGGGGTGGTCGCCAACTGCATGTCTTTTGAAGCCAATCGTGCCTCATGCCATCGTGCTGCCGTGGGTGGATTGTTTTTTTAAGTATTTTTTATTGTAGTTTTACATTTTGACAAATATTGCAACAGATCCTCAGAATTGGTACAGCTCAGCACAAGAAAACTTCTTAACATATATGGATACAGAGGGGACTAGGAGAACAACAATAAAATTGGCTCGGTAGAATCAATTAGACTCAATTTGGTTAATACGCACCACCAGACAACAAGGGAGTGAGGATAAAGCAATAAAACATGGTAAAATGGTGTGCACCTTCCCATGCGGCGATTGCTCACAACGAAAAACCAACATGGACAAAAAGGTTAGGGACAGCTTAAAACTAAAAGAAAGGGCTTACAAAAGGGCAAAACACAGCACAGATCCAGACAATGTGATCGATACAAATACCAGCAAAGGATTGCAGCTCATAAGAGTTAGTAAAAGAGATTATTAAAGGAAACATGCAAGGGACATCAAAATCAGAAATTCTTTCGCGTTATATAAAGGCAAAGCGGGTCATCAGAGCAATGAAGACCCACTAAAAGCTAAAAATTGAGATATTGTCAGTGATAATAATCTTTATTGTCACAAGTAGGCGTACATTAACATTGCAATGAAGTTACTGTGAAAATCCCCTAGTCGCCACACTCCAGTGCCTGTTCGGGTACACAGAGGGAGAATTCAGAATGTCCAAATTACCGTACAGCACGTCTTTAAGGACTTGTGGGAGGAAACCGGAGCACCCGGAGAAAATGCACGCAGACACGAGGAGAACTGCAGACTCCGCACAGACAGCGACCCAAGCCGGGAATCGAACCTGGGACCCTGGAGCTCTGAAGCAACAGTGATAACCACTGTGCTACCGTGCTGCCCAGATAATGGGATCATAGTAGGCATGTTGAAAATTACTTTGCCTCAGTATTTACAGTTGAAAAGGAGGATAGCTTGTGTAAAGTCCTGAGGAAATAGTCGGCAGAAGACAGGGTATTAATACACTTAATGTAAGTACAGCATCAGTAACTAGGAAATTAATGGAACTAAAGAGTTACAAATCCCCAAGACCTGATGGGTTCCATCTGAAGGTGTTAAAGGAACATAAGAACTAAGAGCAGGAGTTGGCCATCTGGCCCCTCGAGCCTGCTCCACCATTCAATGAGATCATGGCTGATCTTTTGTGGACTCAGCTCCACTTTCCAGCCCGAACACCATAACTCTTTATTCCTTTACTATTCAAAAACCTATCTATCTTTGCGTCAAAAACATTTAATGAGGTTGCATCAACTGCTTCACTGGGCATGGACTTCCACAGATTCACAACCCTTCGGGTGAAGAAGTTCCTCCTAAACTCAGTCCTAAATCTGCTCCCCCTTATTTTGAGGCTATGCCCCCTAGTTCTAGTTTAAAAAAAAATCTTTTTTGTCACAAGTAGGCTTACATTGTCATTCACCAGTGAAACCAACCTCCCTGCTTCAATCTTATCTATTCCCTTCATAATTTTATATGTTTCTATAAGATCCCCCCTCATCCTTCTAAATTCCAATGAGTACAGTCCCAGTCTACTCAATGTCTCCTCATAAGTTAATCCTCTCAACTCCAGGTTCAACCTAGTGAATCTCCTCTGCACCCCCTCCAGTGCCAGAACATCTCACGTTAGGGGACCAAAACTGTGCACAGTACTCCAGGTGTAGCCTCACCAGCACCCTACACAGCTGCCACATACTTTTAAATTTGATCCCTCTAGCAATGAAGGACAACATTCCATTTGCCTTCTTAATTACCTGCTGCACCTGAAAACCAACGTCCTGCAATTCATGCACAAGGACACCCAGGTCATTCTGCACAGCAGCAGGCTGCAATTTTTCACCATTTAAAAAGTAGTCCATTTTTCTGTTATTCCTACCAAAATGGAAGACCTCACATTTAGTAACATTGTACTCCATCTGCCAGACTCTTACCCCCTCAATTAAACTATCTATATCCCTCTGCACACTTTCAGTGTCCTCTCCACACTCTGCTCTACCACTCATCTTAAAGTCATCTGCAAACTTAAAAACATGACACTTGGTCCCCAACCCCAGGTCATCTATGTAAATTGTAAACAATTGCGGTCCCAACACTGGTCCCTGAGGCACACCGCTAGTCACTGATCGTCAACCAGAAAAACACCCATTATTCCCACTCTTTTCTTTCTGTCAGTTAACCAGTTCTCTATCAATGCTAATAGATCACCCATAACGCCATGCGCCTTTATCTAATGCAGCAGCCTTTTGTGCGGTACCTTGTCGAATGCTTTCTGGAAATCCAGATACACCATAAACACCAGGGGCGGGATTCTCCGACCCCCCGCCGGGTCGGAGAATCGCCGGGGGCTGGCGTGAATCCCGCCCCCGCCGGTTGCTGAATTCTCCGGCACCGGATATTCGGCGGGGGTGGGAATCGCGCCGCGCTGGTTGGCGAGCCCCTCCCCCAGCGAATCTCCGGCCCGCGATGGGCCGAAGTCCCGCTGCTGGAATGCCTGTCCCGCCGGCGAGAATCAAACCACCTCTCTTATCGGCGGGACAAGGCGGCGCGGGCGGGCTCCGGGGTCCTGTGGGGGGTGCGGGGCGATCTGGCCCTGGGGGGTACCCCCATGGTGGCCTGGCCCGCGATTGGGGCCCACCGATCCGCGGGCGGGCCTGTGCCGTGGGGGCACTCTTTTCCTTCCGCCTTCGCCATGGTCTCCACTATGGCGGAGGCGGAAGAGACCCCCTCCACTGCGCATGCGCAGGGATGCCGTGAGCGGCCGCCGATGCTCCCGCACATGCGCCGCATGGCAAAGTCATTTCCGTGCCAGCTGGCAGGGCACCAAAGGCCTTTCCCACCAGCTGGCGGGGTGGAGATCAGTCTGGCGCAGGCCTAGCCCATCAAGGTAAGGGCTCGGCCCCTCAAGATGCGGAGAATTCCGCACTTTTGGGGCGGCGCGATGCCGGACTGATTCGCCCCGTTTTTGGCGCCGGTTGGCGGACATCGCGCCGATTGCGGAGAATCCCGCCCCAGATTCCCATTGTCCACCAAGTTTGTAATGTCCTCAGAGAATTCCACTATATTAGTCAAACATGACCTGCCTTTCATGAACCCATGCTGCACTGCCCAATTGGACAATTTCTATCCAGATGTCTTGCTATTTCCTCCTTCATGAAAGATTCAAGTATTTTTTCCACTACAGAAGTTAAGCTAACCGGCCTATAGTTACCCACGTTTTCACTACCTCCTTTTTTAAACAGTGGCGTCACATTTGCCGTTTTCCAATCTGCCGGAACCGTCCCAGAGTCCAGCAAATTTTGGTAAATTACTGCAAGCAAATTTGCTATTTCCTTTTTTTAAAATATATTTTATTCCAAACATGTATCAAAACAGTTTACAACACATAAACACCCCGGGAGACATACTTCCCAGCAATCAACTACACAGTCTGTACAGGTTTTTCCCATTCTTCACCGCCCCCCCCCCCGCCCCCCCCCCCCACCGCCCCCCCCCCCCCCCCCCCCCCCCCCCCGCACCCCCCCCTCCCTCCCCCGTGCAACGAACAGCTCCTCAAACACGGACACAAACATCCCTCACGTTTTCTCAAACCCCTCTGCAGAGCCCCCCCGGCCTCATATTTTATCTTCTCCAACCACAGGAAGTCATACAGGTCACCCAACCAAGCTGCTACCACCCCGGTGGCGATGCCGACCGCCACTCCAGTAAAACCTGCCGCCGTGCAATCAGAGAGGCGAAGGTTTCTCTGAAACCCCAAATAATGTCACCCATGGATCCAGGTCCACCTCCTCCTCCACTATCCTGGCTAAGATCACGAACACTCCCGCCCAGAATCTTTCCAAATTTTTGCAATCCCAACTTTTGCAATCCCAAAATACGTGCGCATGATTCGCTGGCACCCGCCCACACCCCTCACACTCATCTCTACCCCCTGAAAGAACCCACTCATTCTCGCCCGAGTCATATTGCAGCTGTATAGAACCTTAGTTAGGCCACACTTGGAGTATAGTGTTCAATTCTGGTCGCCACACTACCAGAAGGATGTGGAGGCTTTAGAGAGGGTGCAGAAGAGATTTACCAGAATGTTGCCTGGTATGGAGGGCATAAGCTATGAGGAGCGATTGAATAAACTCGGTTTGTTCTCACTGGAACGAAGGAGGTTGAGGGGCGACCTGATAGAGGTATACAAAATTATGAGGGGCATAGACAGAGTGGATAGTCAGAGGCTTTTCCCCAGGGTAGAGGGGTCAATTACTAGGGGGCATAGGTTTAAGGTGAGAGGGGCAAGGTTTAGAGTAGATGTACGAGGCAAGTTTTTTACGCAGAGGGTAGTGGGTGCCTGGAACTCACTACCGGAGGAGGTAGTGGAAGCAGGGACGATAGGGACATTTAAGGGGCATCTTGACAAATATATGAATAGGATGGGAATAGAAGGATACGGACCCAGGAAGTGTAGAAGATTGTAGTTTAGTCGGGCAGTATGGTCGGCACGGGCTTGGAGGGCCGAAGGGCCTGTTCCTGTGCTGTACATTTCTTTGTTCTTTGTTGTTCTTTGTATATGCACCCTGTGCACCACCTTAAACTGTATCAGGCTCATCCTTGCACAGGAGGAGGTCCCGTTTACCCTTCGCAGTGCCTCATTCCATACTCTCCAATTGATCTCCCCTCCCAACTCCGCTTCCCATTTCTCCTTGATCTTCACCACCCGATCGCCTCCCTGCCCCTCCAGCTACTTGTATATATCCCCAATTCTTCCCTCCCCTTCCACATCCTAGGGAACCCCCTCCAGACCTTTCGCGCAAAGTCCCTGACCTGTAGATACCTGAACTCTCTCCCCCTCGGCAGCTCTACCCTCTCCCTTAGCTCCTCCAGACTGGTGAACCCTTCCTCCAAATACAGATACCTCACCTTGACCAACCCCACTTATCTCCACCTCCTGTCCCGAGGCTCAAACACATGATTCTCGCACAGCGGCGAGATCCCTTCCACCCTAAAATGCCTCCTCAGCTGATTCCATATCTTACCATGTACTGCACCACCGGGCTCCCTGAATACCTACTCGGAGCCATTGGCAATGCTGCCATCACCATAGCCCTCAAACTAGACCCCTTACAAGTTTCCTCCTCCATCCTAACCCACTCTACCCCTTCTCCTTCCCACCATCACCGCACCATATTCACATTTGCCGCCCAATAATAATGAAGCAGGTTCGGCAATGCCAACCCCCCCTGCTGCCTCTACATGTAGCAGGGTCCTCCCGACCCTCGGCACCTTCCCCGCCATACAGAGTCCGAAATGATCATGTCTAATTTCCGAATAAAGGCCTTTGGTATAATAGCGGGAGAAATAAACAAGAACCTCGGCAGAATATCCATTTTCACCACTTGAACCCTCCCCGCCAAAGTCAACTGCAGTGTATCCCATCTCTTAAGATCCTCCCTGGCTTCCTCCATCAGCTTGGTTATGTTCCACTTATGGATCCCCATCCATTTGCATTTGCTATTTCCCCCGCCACCTCTTTTAGTACTCGGGGATGCATTCCATCAGGGCCAGGAGACTTGTCTACCTTTAACCCCATTAGCTTGCCCAACACTACCTCCTTGGTGATAATGATCGTTTCTAGGTCCTCACCTGCCGTAGCCTCATTGCCAACAATATTGGCATGTTATTTGTGTCTTCCACTGTAGACCGATGCAAAATACCTGTTCAGGGTCTCAGCCATTTCATTTCCAATTATTAAGTCCCCCTTCTCATCCTCTAAAGGATCAATATTTACCTGAGCCACTCTTTTTTGTTTTATATATTTGTAGAAACTTTCGCTATCTGATTTCAAATTCTGAGCTAGTTTACTCTCATAATATCTTACTTTTCTTTATAGCTTTTTTCGTGGCTTTCTGTTGACCGTTAAAGATTTACCAATCCTGTAGTTTCCCACTAAACTTTGCCACTTTGTGTGTATTATCTTTCAATTTGAAACCCTCCTTTATTTCCATAGAAGATAGCCATGGCTGATTATCCCTTATCCTACAGTCCTTCCTTTTCACTGGTATATATTTTTTCTGAGGACTGTGAAAAATCTCTTTGAAAGTCCTCCACTGTTCCTGAATTATCCTGCCACAAAATCTTTGCTCCCAGTCTACCCGAGTCAACTCCTCCCTCATCCCATTGTAGTCTCCTTTGTTTAAGCACAAGACACAGTTATGGGATTTTAACTTCTCACACTCCATCTGTATTTTAAATTCAATCATACTGTGATTGCTCCTTCGTGGCGATCCCTAACTATGAGATCATTAATTATTCCGGTCTCATTGCACAGGAACAGATCAAGGATAGCGTGCTCAATCGTTGGTTCCATTACATACTGTTCCAGGAAACTATCGCGGATACATTCGATGAAGTAGGGGAGCACTTTGTAGATGCCTAACTATAATCTTTCAGAGATTCCTAGGTTCAGGAGTCATTCCTGTGGATTGGAAAATTGCACATGTCATTCAACATTTTAAGAAGGGTAAAAGGGTGAAACCAGGAAATTACAGACCGGTTAACCTAATTTCTGTGGTGGGAAAATTGCTGGAGCCTATAATAAGAGATAGGACAACTGAACATCTCAAAAATGTTTCGTCAAACAGGGAAAGCCAGCATGGGTTCACGAAGGGAAGGTCATCCCCTAAAAATCTAATTGAATTTATGAAGAGGTAACTATGGTAGTAGACAAGGGAACGCCTATGGATGTTGTTTACATGGACTTTGTAAGGGTCCTTCCTGTTTATTCCCTTATTTTTCCTTTCTTTTAATTTGCTGTCATTATTTTGATCCATGGATGATTAATGGACATGTGTCTTTAAGTCAAGCAGGATTAATGGATACGTATCTTTAAGGCAAGTAGAAGTATCCAGAAGTTACAGGAGAGATCACTTTGCTAGTCTGTTTTGGTTTGAACAGGGGACCATAGACTCGTCGGCACCAGGGAGAGATGGGTGGGACTCGGTTTGATTGACTGGCTGGTGGCCAATGAATTTGTCCAAAAGACCGTATTTGTCAAGGTAACAGGTGGTGTTTGGATCCTATCCCAGTGGAATGTTTTCCAGAGTCCCAAGGGGTTTCCGTTTTGATTCTAGCAGCACATGAGGCAAGAACCGGTTACCTCTCTCTCCAGAAAGGCTGCTGTGAGTTCTGTATTTCTGAACTTGTTGAGAAACCATTACAGGCTGCAGAACAAAGACCAGAACCTGCTATGTCTCTCCAGAAAGCCTGTGAGTGCTGTATTTCTTGGAACTACAGAGACCTGAATGATTTTTGCTCCTTTCAACCCCTTTGTGTTTGTCTGTCTTGAGTGTGTGTGTAGAGGGTGGGAGCAAGTTAAAGCGGGAATTAGAAATTAAGTCATAGTTAACCAGTTGTATTTGCTGCATATTTTTATTATAGAAACATAGAAAAAAAATTATAGTTCTTGTTCTAAATGAACACAGTAACTGTGTATACATTTACAAACCTGGTGACTGTAATTATCGGGCAATCAAGTGTCAAAGACTTTGGGTATTTTTCTAAACTATTGGTTAATTCACTTGTGTTGTTACTCTGGGTCAAGTGGGGCTGGAATTGACCGAGCACTAACCCAGGATTTTGCAACAACTTCCAAAGGGCAAGAGACTATTAACAAAATAGACTTTGGCACTTTGCGCAAGTGAAGGAGACACAGCCGGTGTGAGACACGTCCAGAGTGGGAATTTGGAACTTGGTAATTTGGTGCAGTGAGGTAATCAGGAAAGGTAAGTGGTAAGTCTAATTCTGCTGTTTTTCAGTTAAAGTGCAGTGTGTAGCTTAGTGTCTGATTGGCTGAAGCTGCCCCCACCCTAATTGCTGAGAGGCAGTTATCTGTCAGTCACTTGAGGCCTATTTAGTGGCACAAAGGTGCACATTGTATTCTTCTCTTTGAAGCTGAAGTAGTGTGAGTCACCCTGGTTAGCTGAGGTCTGTACAAAGGACAGACAGAAAGCGCACTCAGTAAGCTTTGCGCAAGTGAAGGAGACACGGCCGGAGTGAGACACATCCAGAGTGGGAATTTGGAATTTGGGAATTTGGTGCAATGAGGTAATTCGGTGCAGAGTTGGAGAAGGTGCTTTTTCCCTACTGTTTTGTTCTCTCTCTTTCTTCTGGCCTGTAACTTTTAATCTGCAGCGAGAGAACCAGAGAACATCTGAGAACCTGGGAAGGTAAGTGATTTTTATTCATTTTTATTTTTATTGCCTTTTCAAATTGTGTGAGGGGGGGGGGTGGAAACTGAAGTGATATCACAGTAAAGCTGTGACCTGATTGGCTGGTTGGAAATCTACACTAAATTTAAAAATTAAGCATTGTTAAACTAATTAAACAAAATTACTTAATTACTTAGTTATAATTTAGAGGAGTATCGAAGTCAGAGATCAGAGAGTACTGTATTTAGCTTTCACAGTTATAGAAGAAATCTAGTGCTAGAAAACAGATAGTTAACAGTAACTTTTTTAAAAAAATTTTAATTTAATTTACTAATTAATTGACGTAATGTTAATTAGAGGGGTGCAGTGCTCTGACTGTGAGATGTGGCAGGTCCGGAAGGCTTCCAGCGTCCCAGATGACTTCATCTGCAGAAAGTGCACCCAACTCGAGCTCCTCACAGTCCGCATGGAGCAGCAGTTGGATGCACTTAGGAGCATGCAGGTGACGGAAAGCATCATAGATAGGAGTTATAGAGACATGGGCACACCCAGGGTGCAGGCAGAGAGATGGGTGACCACCAGAATGGGCAGGCAGTCAGTGCAGGAATCCCCTGTGGTTGTCCCCCTCACGAACAGGTATACATACCCCTTTGGATACTGTCGGGGGGATAGCCTATCAGGGGAAAACAGCAGCAGCCAGAGCAGTGGCACCACGGCTGGCTCTGATGTTCAGAACGGAGGGTCAAAGCGCAGTAGAGCAATAGTAATAGGGGACTCTATAGTCAGGGGCACAGGTAGGTGCTTCTGTGGACATGAAAGAGACTCCAGGATGGTATGTTGCCTCCCTGGTGCCAGGGTCCAGGATGTCTCCGAACGGGAAGCGGGCATCCTGAAGGGGGAGGGCAAACAGGCAGAGATCATTGTACATATTGGTACTAACGACAGGCAGGAAGGGGCATGAGATCCTGCAGCAGGAGTTCAGGGAGCTAGGCAGAAAGTTCAAAGACAGGACCTCTAGGGTTGTAATCTCGGGATTACTCCCTGTGCCACATGCCAATGAGGCTAGAAATAGGAAGATAGAGCAGCTAAACACGAGGCTAAACAGCTGGTGTAGGAGGGAGGGTTTCCGTTATCTGGACCACTTTGGAGCTCTTCCGGGGCAGGTGTGACCTGCAGAAGAAGGACAGGTTGCATCTAAACTGGAGAGGCATAAATATCCTGGCCGTGAGGTTTGCTAGTGTCACACGGGAGGGTTTAAACTAGTATGTCAGGGGGGTGGGTACCGGAGCAATAGGTCAGAAGGTGAAAGCATTGAGGGAGAACTTGGGAACAGGGCCAGTATGGCTCTGAGGAAGAGCAGACAGAGAGATGTTGCTGAAAACAGTTGGTCTGGTGGCCTGAAGTGCATATGTTTTAATGCAAGAAGTATTACGGGTAAGGCAGATGAACGTAGAGTTTGGATTAGTACTTGGAACTATGATGTTGTTGCCATTACAAAGACCTGGTTGAAGGAAGGACAGGATTGGCAGCTAAACGTTCCAGGATTTAGATGTTTCAGGAGGGATAAGGGGGATGTAAAAGGGGTGGCGGAGTAGCGCTACTGGTTAGGGAGAATATCACAGCTATACTACAGGAGGACACCTCAGAGGGCAGCGAGGCTATATGGGTAGAGATCAGAAATAAGAAGGGTGCAGTCACAATGTTGCGGGTTTACTACAGGCCTCCTAACAGCCAGCGGTAGATAGAGAAGCAATAGGTAGACAGATGTTCGAAACGAGTAAAAACAACAGGGTTGTTGTGATGGGAGACTTCAACTTCCCCAATATTGACTGGGACACACTTAGTGCTAAGGGCCTGGATCGGGCAGAGTTTGTAAGGAGCATCCAGGAGGGCTTCTTGAAACAATATGTAGACAGTCCAACTAGGGAAGGGGCTGTACTGGACCTGGTATTGGGGAATGAGCCTGGCCAGGTGGTAGAGGTTTCAGTAGGGGAGCATTTTGGGAACAGTGACCACAATTCAGTAATTTTTAAAGTTGCTGGTGGACAAGGATAAGAGTGGTCCTAGGGTGAATGTGCTAAATTGGGGGAAGGCTAATTATAACAACATTAGGCGGGAACTGAAGAACCTAAATTGGGGGAGGATGTTTGAGGGTAAATCAACATCTGACATGTGGGAAGGTTTCAAATGTCAGTTGAAAGGAATTCAGGACCGGCATGTTCCTGTGAGGAAGAAGGATAAATCCGGCAAATTTTGGGAACCTTGGATAACGAGAGATATTGTAGGCCTCGTCAAAAAGAAAAAGGAGGCATTTGTCAGGGCTAGAAGGCTGGGAACAGACGAAGCCTGTGTGGAATATAAGGAAAGTAGGAAGGAACTTAAGCAAGGAGTCAGGAGGGCTAGAAGAGGTCACGAAAAGTCATTGGCAAATAAGGTTAAGGAAAATCCCAAGGCTTTTTACACGTTCATAAAAAGCAAGAGGTAGCCAGGGAAAGGGTTGGCCCACTGAAGGATAGGAAAGGAAATCTATGTGTGGAGCCAGAGGAAATGGGCGAGGTACTAAATTAATACTTTGCATCAGTATTCACCAAAGAGAAGGAATTGGTGGATGTTGAGTCTGGAGAAGGGTGTGTAGATAGCCTGGGTCACATTGAGATCCAAAAAGACGAGGTGTTGGGCGTCTTGAAAAATATTAAGGTAGATAAGTCCCCAGGGCCGGATGGGATCTACCCCAGAATACTGAAGGAGGCCAGAGAGGAAATTGCTGAGGCCTTGAAAGAAATCTTTAGATCCTCACTGTCTTCAGGTGATGTCCCGGAGGACTGGAGAATAGCCAATGTTGTTCCTTTGTTTAAGAAGGGGAGCAAGGATAATCCAGGGAACTACAGGCCGATGAGCCTTACATCAGTGGTAGGGAAATTACTGGAGAGAATTCTTCGAGACAGGATCTACTCTCATTTGGAAGCAAATGGACATATTAATGAGAGGCAGCATGGTTTTGTGAAGGGGAGGTTGTGTCTCACTAACTTGATAGAGTTTTCGAAGAGGTCACAAAGATGATTGATGCAGGTAGGGCAGTGGATGTTGTCTATATGGACTTCAGTAAGGCCTTTGACAAGGTCCCTCATGGTAGACTGGTACAAAAGATGAAGTCACACGGGATCAGGGGTGAGCTGGCAAGGTGGATACAGAACTGGCTGGGTTATAGAAAGCAGAGAGTAGCAATGGAAGGGTGCTTTTCTGATTGGAGGGTTGTGACTAGTGGTGTTCCGCAGCGATCAGTGCTGGGACCTTTGCTGTTCGTAGTATATATAAATGATTTGGAGGAAAATGTAACTGGTCTGATTAGTACGTTTGCAAACGACACAAAGGTAAGTGAAATTGCGGATAGCGATGAGGACTGTCAGAGGATACAGCAGGATTTAGATCGTTTGTAGACTTGGGCTGAGATATGGCAGATGAAGTTTAATCCGGACAAATGTGAGGTAATGCATTTTGGAAGGTCTAATGCGGGTAGGGAATATATAGTGAATGGTAGAACCCTCAAGAGTATTGAAAGTCAGAGAGATCTAGGTGTACAGGTCCACAGGTCACTGAGAGGGGCAACACAGGTGGTGAAGATAGTCAAGAAGGCATACGCATACTTGCCTTCATTGGCCGGGGCATTGAGTATAAGAATTGGCAAGTCATGTTGCAGCTGTATAGAACCTTAGTTAGGCCACACTTGGAGTACAGTGTTCAATTCTGGTCGCCACACTACCGGAAGGATGTGGAGGCTTTAGAGAGGGTGCAGAAGAGATTTACCAGGATGTTGCCTGGTATGGAGGGCATTAGCTATGAGGAGCGGTTGAATAAACTCGGTTTGTTCTCACTGGAACGAAGGAGGTTGAGAGGCGACCTGATAGAGGTCTACAAAATTATGAGGGGCATAGACAGAGTGGATAGTCAGAGGCTTTTCCCCAGGGTAGAGGGGTCAATTACTAAGAGGCATAGGTTTAAGGTGCGAGGGTAAGGTTTAGAGTAGATGTACGAGGCAAGTTTTTTTACACAGAGGGTAGTGGGTGCCTGGAACTAGCTGCCGGAGGAGGTGGTGGAAGCAGGGACGATAATGACGTTTAAGGGGCATCTTGACAAATACATGAATAGGATGGGAATAGAGGGATGCGGACCCAGGAAGTGCAGAAGATTTTAGTTTAGACGGGCAGCATGGTCGGCACGGGCTTGGAGGGCCGAAGGGCCTGTTCCTGTGCTGTACTTTTCTTTATTCTTTGTTTGTTCTTTGTAAAAGTGGAAGCCCACGGAGTTGAGGGCAAACTATTGGCATGGCTCGGAAGGTGAGAGAGAGTGGGGACAATGGGTAAGTACTCCATTTGGCAGGATGTGACAAGTGGTGTACCTCAGGGATCTGTGTTGGGGCCTCAATTATTCACATTATTCATTAACAACTTGATTGATGACACAGAAAGTAATATATGCAAATTTACTGATGATACAAAATTAGATGGAATTATCGACAGCCTAGATGGTAGCATAAAATTGCAAAGAGATATTGGCAGACTAGGTGAATGGGCAAAATTGTTGTAGATGGAATTCAATGTGAGCAAGTGTGAGTTATCCTCGTTCTCACCAGCCTCCGTGTGCAAAGCATAGTCCTCCGCCATTTTCGCCAAGTCCAGCGAGGTGCCATCACCAAACACATCTTCCCTTCACTCCCTCTGTCAGCATTCCACAGCGACCATTCCATCTGGGATAATCTCGTCCACTCCTCCACCCAGGGGCAGATGTACTATGAAACTAATGAAGCTTAAATTCAGGGCCCCTAATCCCAGAGGGGCCCCAGAAGGGACTTTAGTCCACATTGCTTAATTGGTGGGTCTACTGTCTGAGAAGGGTTTTTTTTTAAAATAATAATATTAATAATATAGTGTAATTCAATACAAAATAATAGTTAAATAAAAATTAAAAGGTTATTAAAGTATCATGTAGGCTAGCCGTAAATGAAAAAACGTTCAAATTAAGGATGGTTCATTCTAAACATATTTAATATAAAATAATTATAAATAATTATAAATAATTTAAAACACTATTAACATTTATGACAGAAATTGTCAGTTGTTGACGTGTCGTAATCGCTTGATAATCCAGTTACGCAAGAGGATTCACCCATATGGGCAGATTGCGAAAAGGTTCAAGTTCCTCTCAGAATTGGTGAACAATTCTGAAATTGATGAGGACAGTATTAAACTTATAATATCGTATTACAAAGATGATATTGACCACAAATTAGTAAACGAGTGTTATCAGTTCAAAGAATATTTGCACCTTAGGAAATCCCAGAACACAGAAGAAAACACGCCATCTAAAATGCAATGCACAGAAGTTCTTCAGCTTATTTGTGAGCAACACCTAATTGAAGTGTTCACCAATATTACTACTGCGCTTAAGCTGTATTAAGAGTATTTTGTAAAATGTGCTTCATGTAGTATGTATTCTCATAGTTGTCTAAAATAAAAGATTATATTGACTGTGGTCTTTTCTATGTTTTATTTCATCATTCTATGATGCATCATGCATGTATATAACATTTCCCTAATTTTCATCCCTCCATAACTCAAAAACTATAAGGCATAGGAAATTGTTATTCACACCAGTGACTTTGGCTTGTGAGATAATCCAGTACAGCAATTTTAATCAAAATCTGAGATTTAGTGGTTAAATTGTTTTTAAATTTGTGGTGATCTGTCGTGGAACAACCCCATTGAAGAAGATAACAGTGGTTTTCCCAAACCTCATTGCTGGTTGCGAAGGGGACCCATAACAGTTCAAGATTCAGGGCCCCAAAAATGTAGGTCCACCACTGCCTCCACCATCCCCAACACCTCTCCCATCACCCATGGCACCTTCCCAATCAATCACAGAAGGTGTAACGCCTGCCCCTTTAACTCTTCCATGCTTAACATCCCAGGACCAAAACATTCATTCCAAGTTAAGCATCTTGCACCTCTTTCAATTTGGTCTACTGCATTCGCTGCTCCGTAGGTGGTCTCCTCTATATCGGAGAGACCAAACGCAGACTGGGTGATTGCTTTGCTGAGCACCTTCTGTCTGTGCGCATTTAGGACTCTGACCTTCCCGTTGCTTGCCATTTTCCCAAAAGACCTTACTCCCATGCCCACATGTCTGTCCTTGGCCTGCTGCAATGTTCCAGTGAAGCTCAACACAAACTGGAGGAACAACATCTCATCTTCCGGTTAGGCACGCTACAGCCTTCCGGTCTCAACATCGAATTCACCAACTTCAGATGATTAGCTCTACCCCACCTCGACCACTTTGTTTTCATTCCATTTCATTTTAATTGTCTTTTACCTTTTATTTCTTTCTTGTCTTTCTTTATATATATTTTCCCCCCACCCTTTCCCCCTATCTTATCCCCCCTTCCTTACCTTTTCTCCCGTTTGCTTCCCCCTTCCCCCCTTTTTCTCATTTTACCTCTCTCCCTCCCATGCCCCCCTTCCCCCACATCTATCTGTCACAGCTTACCCTCTGATTTTAGTTTCTCTGCTGTTTGGCCTTTCACGCCTTTTATCCTCTCTGGAAACTGCCATTAGCACTCTTTTCCCTTGGTTTCTGTGGCTATGACTCATCTTTCATTCCCTCACCCTACAGTATAAATATCTCCCACTTTCTATGCCTCTTAGCTTTGACAAAGAGTCATCCGGACTCGAAACATTAGAGCCGGGAATCTCCCACAATCGGTGGGGCAGGCCGTACCGGCACCAAGGAGTGGCATGAACCACTCCGGCGTCGGGCTGCCCGGAAGGTGCGGAATCCTCCGGGGGCTAGGCCGGCGCTGGAGTGGTTGGCGTCGATCCACCGGCGCCGAAGGGCCTCCGCCGGCCGGCGCGATTTGGCGCATGCGCAGGAGCGCCGGTGTGTTCTGGCGCATGCGCAGGGGGTTTCTTCACCACGCCGGCCATGGCGGAGCCTTACTCAGGCCGGCACGGAGGGAAAGAGTGCCCCCATGGCACAGGCCCGCCCGCAGATCTGTGGGCCCCGATCGCGGGCCAGGCAATCGTGGGGGATCCCCCTTGGGCCGGATCCCCCTCGTACCTGCCTGAGGACTCCGTAGGCTGCCTTCCAAGCCAGGTCTCGCCGGTATGGACCTTGTCTAATCCATGCCGGTGGGATTGGCTGAAAACGGGCGGCCGCTCGGCGCATCGGGGTCCGGAGAATCGCCAGGGGGGGCCGCTGCCAACGGCCGCCGACCGGCGCGATCCCCGCCCCCAAATTCGGCAGCCAGCGCGGTGCGGCGGGATGGGATTCACGCCACCCCCCGGCGATTCTCCGACCCGGCGGGGGGTCGGAGAATCCCCCCCTAGCTCTTTTCACTCCTTACAGATGCTGCCAGACCTGCTGGCTTTCAGATTCCAGCATCCGCAGTAATTTTCTTTTTACCAGCTTGTGGTGATTCTCCCTTTAAGGACAACACCCCAAAGTAAGGGTCACCTGGCTTGGGGAACCAGTTGGGACTCAGATTGGGTAATCCTGCCCCAGGAAGGAGACATGTAGGGAGCTAGATGCAGCCATGAGGCTGCTGTTTTCTTATTAATAAATCCATTCTGTATTTACAAATGAAGGGCGGCAGGGTGGTGCAGTGGTTAGTACTGCTGCTTGATGCCACTGAGGTCCCAGGTTCGATCCCGGCCCCAGGTCACTGCCCGTGTGGAGTTTGCACATTCTTTCCGTGTCTGTGTGAGTCTCACACCCACAACCCAAAAAGGATGCGTAGGGTAGCGTTGGATACTCTAAATTTTTTTTTAAACAAATGCAGTGTGGGATTCTCCATCCAACACTGCCCAGAATCGGGAAACACAATTGGGTGGAGAATCACACGTCAGCCGAAAACCAAGGCCAGCACAGGGCGCCTGATGGAATGCCATGCTCCAGTGCTGCGACAGCCGTGTGAATGCGTTCCACACTGCACGCTGGCGTCGGCATGCAACTTGTACAGTAAATTCCATTGGTATATCATTAACGGGCCGAACCTGGAAGTTTAGGGCCTCCCCGCAATGCTCCGCCTCCACCAGGAGGAATGTCCGATGGCGAGGTTCACTTGTGGTATTTAAAATCGGGAAACGGGCGCTGTGGCTACTGAGGGAGAGAGAGGGGGTTCGAAAAATGTACAACATCGGTATAGTGTGTTGATGGTTGTGCTGTTGGCCGGGGAGCTTCTGCCTGGGCTGGGGAGAGTAGCAGGGGGCAGCTAGGAGGTGGGCCATGGGATCGTGGTGGACGGGCACAGACCGCCATTTCCGCAGCCTGCAAGGCAACCATGAGGCTGCACACCCTGCTGACTGCCCACTGTGAATTTACCGCCTAGGGTCACATGGGTGTCTCCCCAGGTACCCTCTGGCCCCAGCCGACCCATCAATGGGATGGGCTTGCTCCAGCGTGACCAACGCCATCTTCACGGGATGCAGTTGCGTGGGGAGTGGAGTGCCTCTCTGCAGCTCCTGCTTGTCAGGCTCTCCAGTGCCGATCCTGACCCTGGCAAATCACATGCCAGCGTTCGTTGGAATTGCACTAGTGCCACCTGGCCCCTTTGCTCGCCCATGAGGATGTCCTGAATAGTTTCAGCACCAGCGCCGCTTTCGTTGAACTCACGTGATTCTGTCCGGGGTCAGCACTTAGTCTCTGAAACGGAAAATCTGCCCCGAAGTTTGTAAAAGTGCCTCATTACATAGCTTCAGTTCGAAACATATAAAGTACAGTGTGAAGGGTAATCTGACCACGGCTTTCTCTTTGTAATTCCATTGCCTGCTGTATTCCTATATGTCAATGGAAAACCACTGCTCAATGATTCCAGTGTCAACTTTTATCAGGAGCAAACTAAGTTGTGTAAAATTATGTTTCCTGTAATATATATATTTATATATATATATATATATATGCAGATCAAAAACAGGTTTTTGGGAGATAACTTTGAAAACCAAGGAAGAGTTCAGCACAGTAACTCAGAGATGGATTCCCCAATCCTGTCAGTTAAGCCTTTGACATCAAATTAATTAAATTCTGTGTGCAGATATTTATTTGCTGTTTCATCCTGTTTCATATATTTATTTTCTTGAACTGGACAGTTTTTAGCTCTATTGTCTTATTAGTAGATTATTTGTCTATCACAAATGTGGATCGGTTATATCAGTGACTGAAGTAAATGCTAATTAATAGGAATATGGGATTTATATGTGGCCCCTGTATAATGTAACCGATGAAGTAAAAGACTTGGAAGGACATTCTGAATTCAAGTCCTAATTGAACCATGTATAATTAAGAAGGACTGCTGTAAGGGCGGCATGTGGCGTAGTGGTTAGCACTGGGACTACGGCGCTGAGGACCCGGGTTCGAATCCCAGCCCTGGGTCACTGTCCTTGTGGAGCTTGCACAATCTCCCCATGTCTGTGTGCATTTCACCACCGGAACCCAAAGATGTGCTGGTTAGGTGGATTGGCCAGGCTAAATTGCCCCTTAATTGGAAAAAAAATAATTGGGCACTCTAAATTTATATTAAAAAAAGCATTTTTTTAAAAGGACTTCTGTTAAGACAGTTAGTGAACAGAGTTCGGGCTGCCTGCTGGAAACAGGTGTTAAGGCCTCGAATATGCTGATCGGGGGCTAGCGCCAGGTTTCAGACCCCGATGACAAGTTTGTAGAAACCAAGCTGAGCATGGGCACAGACCGCCAGGTGCTGAAGTGCCTCTTCCACTCAGCCTTCCAGGTAGCCAACCACACTTCCTAAATTCTCTCAAAAAGCTGCACCAGAGCCCACCATGTCAAAGGTATACAATTAAAAATGACATCTAAAGGCATTTATCAGCAGCCAGAATATTTACGGTCATGTGAGCATTGTGGAGAGTTTATTCAATCAATTTGCGGGCAACAGCCCAAACATAATCATGCAATGTTCACAAATGGAGCATCCAACCCATGAGTCATGATCCTGCCCCATTGGCAGCTGCACTGTGAGCATTGTTTCTATCTGCAGCTGCTGCCACTGCATATATTTTAGAAGACTGCATAATAGTGATTGATTTGATATCCTTATTGTGTTCTACATCTGGATGTTTGATGAACTCTGAAGCTATGCTGACGTTACCAGTAAGGGAGATGCAATATCACTTGCACTACGCACACCACACACAATCACATGAGCCACTGGTTTGTCCTGGTCTAGACATTGCTTCATCCGAAAGCTGGTTGTGTCAGCATTAACCATTTTTTTGCAGACACAAGAGTAAAAGACAAAAGTGTTTTTGTGTTGTGCAGCTGGAAATTCATACCGGAATGACAATGTAAAACTGTTTACAAAGTCGAAAGGGCTCATGATTAAACCATTTCATGTACCTTCACATAAAATGTTTATAAACTGCAAAAAGCTCTTACCATCTTTAGCCTTTCCATCCCCGTGCATTAGTGTATACATTTTTTAAAAACTTTATTAGCTGTATAAGTGCAAGACTTTGTTTTTCTCTTTCTTGGATTCAAAGTATAGCATGCCTAAACATTACTCTCTAATTTGTCCATTGTGCTTTTTGCTCTTTCCAGCCATGGTGATTTCTACCCTGTATGTTTTCACCCTTTACCTTCAATTCTAAAATTAGGAAGGATATAGATTCTTCAGAGCAGCAGGGAGGAGCGAGCAAGAGCATCAGGGAACAAGGTAAAAAAATATCTCCAGTGCAAGGGGGGTTTCTGACTGGTGAGTTTTTCTTTATAAGTCTTTCATAAGTCTATTGCTAATTTCTATTAGTTATACTTAGCACAATAAATTGAGGCATGGCAGGAATCCTCAGTTCCATTGAATGAACATCCAGTCATATGGGGGAACTCCAGGACCCTGCTCATGTCCTGGACATCTACATGTGCAGGAGGTGCCGGCAGCTGCAGCAGCTCTGGGTTGGGAGTTTGAGCAACAGCTGGTGTCGCTATGGTGCAATCGGTGAGTTCGAGATTCAGTTCAGAGCGCAGCCAGAGCCACAACAACTGCACCACTTCTACATCCATTTTCGGAAGGGACAGGAAGAGAAGGAACACTGGGAAAGCGATGCTGTTTGGGCGTTGCACAGTTCCACAGATGGAGGAAAAGACAAGCATTTCTGCAACTGTAGATGTGTATCCAGAAAGATATATAACCTCCCTGGTTCCAGGGTCAGGAATACCAATGAGTGGTTGTAGAACACTGTGAGCAGTAAGAGTGAGCAGACAGCATTTGCGGTCCATATCAGTACCAAAGGCATTGGTAGAAAGTGAGTTGAGGTCCTGCAGGCAGATTTTAGGGCAAATCATAGAATCTATGGCACGGAGATAGGCCCTTCAGCCCAAACTGGTCCATGCCAACCAAGCCCATCCAAGCTAACCGTGGGCAGCATGGTAGCACTGCGGATAGCACAATTGCTTCACAGCTCCAGGGTCCCAGGTTCGATTCCGGCTTGGGCCACTGTCTGTGCGGAGTCTGCACATCCTCCCCGTGTGTGCGTGGGTTTCCTCCGGGTGCTCTGGTTTCCTCCCACAGTCCAAAGATGTGCGGGTTAGGTGGATTGGCCATGATAAATTGCCCTTAGTGTCCAAAATTGCCCTTAGTGCTGGGTGGGGTTACTGGGTTATGGGGATAGGGTGGAGGTGGTTGACCTTGGGTAGG
Organism: Scyliorhinus torazame; assembly: GCF_047496885.1. NCBI lineage: Eukaryota > Metazoa > Chordata > Chondrichthyes > Carcharhiniformes > Scyliorhinidae > Scyliorhinus > Scyliorhinus torazame. The sequence goes on from NC_092710.1 coordinate 293,867,114, forward strand.
GTGCTCTTTCCAAGAGCCGGTGCAGACTCGATGGGCCGAATGGCCTCCTTCTGCACTGTAAATTCTATGATAATTCTATGGTATAACCCTATTTGCCTGCATTTGGCCCATATCCTTCTAACCCTTTCCTATCCATGTATCTGTCCAAATCTCTTTTAAATGGTGTCATTGTCCCTGTCTCAACTACTTCCTCCGACAGCTCATTCCACATACATACCACCCTCTGTGTAAAAAGGTTGCTTCTTAGGTCCCCATCAATTCTTTCCCCTCTTATTTAAATTTATGCCCTCTTGATTCCCCCACCCTGGGAAAAAGACTGAGTGCATTCACCCTATCCATGCCTCACATGATCTTATACACCTCTGTAAGATCACCCCTCAGTCTCCTACACTCTGAAGAAAAAAGTCCTAGCCTATCCAATCTCTCCCTACAACTGATACCCTGGAGTCCTGGCAAGATCCTTGTAAATGTCTCCTCATTCTCTCCAGTTTAATGACATCTTTCCTGTAGCAAGGCAACCAAAACTGAACACAATACTCCAGGTGTGGCCTCACCAATGTCCTATACAACTGCAACATAACTTCCCAACTTCTAAACTCAATGCCCTGACTGATGAAGGCCAGCATGCCAAAAGCCTTCTTCAGTGCCCTATCTACCTAATAATAATAACCTTTTATTGTCACAAGTATGAAGTTACTGTGAAAAGCCTCTAGTCGCCACATTCCGGCACCAGTTCGGGTATGCTGGTACAGGAATTGAACCCGCGCTGCGGGCCTTGTTCTACATCACAAACCAGCTGTCTAGCCCACTGAGCTAAACCAGCCCTTATTGTGACTGCCTGTGACTCCACCTTTAGAAAACCGTGCACCTGAACTCCAAGGTCCCTCTGTTCCATGATACTCCCTAAGGTCCGACCATTCACCGTGAAAGTCCTATCTTCATACAATAATAGAATCCACTGATTTTACTTTCCAAAGTGCAATACCTCACATTTATTTGTATTGAACTTAATTTGCCATTTCTCGGCCCACTTCGCCAGCTGATCAAGATCCTGCTGCAATTTTTGATAACTTTCCTCACTGTCTACAATGCCACCAATTTTAGTGTCATCTGCAAACTTACTGATCATGCCTTGTACATTCTCATCCAAATCGTTGATATAGATAACAAACAGCACTGGGCCCAGCACTGACCCCTGAGGCACACCATTAATCACAGGCCTCCAGCCCGACAAGAATCCTTCCACCAATACCCACTGCTTCCTACCATCAAGCCAATTGTAAATCCAATTTGCCAGCTCTCCCTGGATTTCATGTGATCTAACCTTCCAGAGCAGCCCACCATGTGGAACTTTATCAAAGGCCTTACTGAAGTCCATATAGACTATGTCTACTGCCCTGCCCTCATCAACCTTCCTGGTCACTTCATCAAAGACCAGAAGACCATAAGACAGAGGAGCAGAATTAGGCCACCCGGCCCATCGAGTCAGCTCCACGATTCAATCATGGCTGATATTTTTCTCATCCCCATTCTCCTGCCTTCTCCCCATAACCCCTGATCCCGTTATTAATCAAGAACGTATCTATCTCTGTCTTAAAGACACTCAGTGATTTGGCCTCCACAGCCTTCTGCGGCAAAGTGTTCCACAGATTCACCACCCTCTGGCTGAAGAAATGCCTCCTCATCTCTGTTTTAAAGGATCGTCCCTTTAGTCTGAGATGGTGTCCTCTGGTTCTAGTTTTTTCTACTAGTGGAGACATCCTCTCCATGTCCACTCTATACAGGCCTCACAATATCCTGTAACTATCCTGTAACCTGTCCCTACTCCACTCCGAGGTCCCCACCTGCATCAAGAAGACCACGATCATACCGGTACCAAAGAAGAACCAGGCAATGTGCCTCAATGACTACCGACCAGTGGCCCTGACTTCAGTCGTAATGAAGTGCTTCGAGAGGTTGATCATGAAGCGCATCACCTCCATACTCCCAGAACGCCTTGATCCACTGCAATTCGCATACCACTGCAACCGGTCCACATCAGACACCATTTCCCTGGCCCTACACTCATCCCTAGAGCATCTCAAAAACAAGGACTCCTACATTAGACTCCTATTTATTGACTACAGCTCCGCCTTCAACACCATAATCCCAGCCAAGCTCATATCAAAGCTCCAAAACCTAGGACTTGGCTCCCCACTCTGCAACTGGATCCTCGATTTTCTGACCAACAGACCACAATCAGTAAGAATGAACAACAACACCTCCTCCATAATAATCCTCAACACCGGCGCCCCGCAAGTCTGCGTGCATAGCCCCCTACTCTACTCCCTGTACACACACGACTGCGTGGCAAAACTTGGTTCCAACTCCATCTACAAGTTTGTTGACGATACGACCACAGTGGGCCGGATCTCGAATAACAATGAGTCCGAATACAGGCGGGAGATAGAGAACCTAGTGGAGTGGTGTAGCGACAACAATCTCTCCCTCAATGCCAGCAAAACTAAAGAGCTGGTAATTGACTTCAGGAAGCAAAGTACTGTACACACCCCTGTCAACATCAACGGGGCCGAGGTGGAGATGGTTAGCAGTTTCAAATTCCTAGGGATGCACATCTCCAAAAATCTGTCCTGGTCCACCCACGTCGACGCTACCACCAAGAAAGCACAACAGCGCCTATACTTCCTCAGGAAACTAAGGAAATTCGACATGTCCACATTAACCCTTACCAACTTTTACAGATGCACCATAGAAAGCATCCTATCAGGCTGCATCACAGCCTGGTATGGCAACTGCTCGGCCCAGGACCGCAAGAAATTTCAGAGAGTCGTGAACACCGCCAAGTCCATCACACGAACCTGCCTCCCATCCGCTGACTCCATCTTCACCTCCCGCTGCCTGGGGAAAGCGGGCAGCATAATCAAAGATCCCTCCCACCCGGCTTACTCACTCTTCCAGCTTCTTCCATCGGGCAGGAGATACAAATGTCTGAGAACACGCACGAACAGACTCAAAAACAGCTTCTTCCCCACTGTCACCAGATTCCTAAATGACTCTCTTATGGACTGACCTCATTAACACTACACCCTGTATGCTTCATCCGATGCCAGTGCTGATGTAGTTACATTGTATATGTTGTGTTGCCCTATTATGTATTTTCTTTTATTCCCTTTTCTTCTCATGTACTTAATGATCTGTTGAGCTGCTCGCAGAAAAATACTTTTCACTGTACCTCGGTACACGTGACAATAAACAAATCCAATCCAATCCAAGTTTCAATAAGATCTCCCCTCATCCTTCTAAATTCCAATGGGTACAGACCCAGAGTCCTCAACCGTTCCTCATACGACAAGTTCTTCATTCCAGCGTTCATTCTTGTGAATCTTCTCTGGACTCTTTCCAAGGCCAGTACATCCTCCCTTAGATATGGGGCCCAGAACTGCTCACAATACTCCAAATGGGGTCTGACCAGAACCTTATACAGCCTCAGAAGTACATCCCTCGTCTTGTGTTCTAGCCCTCTTGACATGAATGCTAACATTGCATTTGCATTCTTAACTGGCAACTGAACCTGCACATTAACCTTAAGAGAATCGTGAACAAGGACTCCCAAGTCCCTTTGTGCTTCTGATTTCCTAAGCATCTTCCCATTTAGAAAATAGTCTATGCCTCCATTTCTCCTTCCAAAGTGTATAACCTCACACTTTTCCACATTGTATACCATCTGTCACTCTCCTAGCCTGTCCAAGTCCTTCTGCAGCCCACCTGCTTCCTCAATACTACCTGTCCCTCTGCAGATCTTTGTATCATCAGCAAACTTAGCAACGGTGCCTTCAGTTCCTTCTTCCAGATGATTAATGTACAGTGAAAAATCGTGGTCACAGCACCGACCCCTGAGGTACACCACTAGTCACCGGCAGCCATCCTGAAAAAGACCCCTTTATCCTCACTCTCTGCCTTCTGCCAGTCAGCCAATCCTCTATCCATGCCAGGATCTTACCCTTAACACCATGGGCTCTTAACCTAGTTAACAGCCTCCTGTGTGGCACCTTGTCAAAGGCCTTCTGGAAATCTAAACAGATAGCACTAGAGTAGGAAATATTAAGGTAGCAAGTGGTGATCAGAGCAAGAGGGAATGCATTAAGATCCACATTGCGTTTATTGTGCGTGCATGTGAATGCACAAGAAACGTGTAAACTGCAGGGATAGGTATCAATGTGGGCGTATGGCAAGAAGAGATACTCAGCTCAAAAAAGTGTAGGACTGAGTACCAAGTATTCCTGGATATACATTGTTCAGGAAAGATAGGGAGGGAAAGAAAGGAGGGGGAGTGGTAGTATTGATTGACGACGTCCTGAAAAATACAAGGACAAACCCTATTTGGTTAGAGCTAAGAAACAATAGAGGTACCATTTATACACCAGTAGGTGTATTCCATAGGCCTCCAACTGATAGGAAAGATCTACAGGCAAATTACAGAAATGCAAAAATTATAGGGTATTTTTCCTAATATAGACTGGGCTAGTAATAGGCAGGTGGGGGGGGTAACATTTCTAAAGTGCATTCAGGGGAATTTTCAGCATCTGTATGTTTCTAGTCTAATGAGGAAAGAGGCATAGATGGATCTGATTCTGGGGAATGAGGTGCGATAAGTGAATCAGATATCATTAGAGGATCATTTAGAGACAGTTAACGTAGTATCATAAGGTTTAAAGAAATGTAAAGGATGATCAGTTCCAAAAGGCCAATAATAGAACTGACCCAAGTAAATTGGAATCAAAGATTGGTAGAAAAAAACAAGTAAACCAATAGATAGGGGCTGTTTAGCACAGGGCTAAATTGCTGGCTTTGAAAGCAGACCAAGGCAGGCCAGCAGCATAGTTCTATTCCCATATCAGCCACCCTGAACAGGCGCCGGAATGTGGCGACTAAGGGCTTTTCACAGACTATTTGTGACAATACAAGTGATTTTCATTTCATTTCAATTGGCTGCCTTAAAAGAGAAAATATTTTTATGCATAATCGAGGACAAACAAAGCTGGAACTCACTGGATGATGGAAGAGATAGAGAGTAGTATCAGGCAGAAAAAGGATGCACATGAGAGATATCAGGGTGATAATACAAGTGAGAACCAGGCTAAATATAGATAATTCAGAAGAGAAGTGAAAAAGAAAATAAATGCAGTAAAGAAAGAGAATGAGAAAGGACTGGGGCGAGAAGTCGGAGAATCGCCTGGGGCTGGCGTGAATCCCACCCCCGACGGTTGCCGAATTCTCCACCACCGGATATTCGACGGGGGTGGGAATCGCGCCGGTTGGCGGGCCCACCCCCCCCCCGCGATTCTCCGGCCCGGATGGGCCGAAGTCCCGCCGCTAAAATGCCTGCCCAGCCGGCGTAGATTAAACCACCTACCTTACCGGCGGGACAAGGTGGCGCGGGCGGGCTCCGGGGTCCTGTGGGGGGGCGCGGGGTGATCTGGCCCCGGGGGGTGCCCCCACGGTGGCCTGGCCCACGATCGGGGCCCACCGATCCGCGGGCAGGCCTGTGTCGTGGGGGCACTCTTTCCCTTCCGCCTCCGCCACGGTCTCCACCATGGCGAAGGCAGAAGAGGCTCCCTCCACTGCGCATGCGCGGGAATGCCGTCAGCGGCCGCAGACGCTCCCGCGCATGCGCCGCCCGGAGATGTCATTTCCGCGCCAGCTGGCGGGGCACCAAAGGCCTTTTCCGCCAGCTGGCGGGGCGGAAATTCGTCCAGCGCGGGAAGGTTGGGGCTCGGCCCCCAAAGATGCGGAGCATTCCGCACCTTTGGGGCGGCGCGATGCCCGACTGATTTGCGCCGTTTTGGGCGCCAGTCGGCGGACATCGCGCCGTTTCCGGAGAATTTCGCCCCTGATAACTGACATAAAATGCAATCCCAAAAGTCTTCTGCAGCCATACAAATGTTAAAAAGAGTATGGCAAATTAGGGACCAAAATGGGGAATTTACAAGAAGACATGTTTGAGGTACCAAATGTCTTTACCAGGGATAAAGATACACCCAAAATAATAGTGACTGACGAGGTAGTTGAGAAACTGACTAGGCTGAAAATGCGATACAGAGGAAGCATTAGAAAGACTGGTTATGCTCACAGTTGATAAGTCACCACGACTAGATCACATGCATCCAAAGATACTGAGGGAAAAAAGGCTGGAAATTTCAGAGGAGGCACTGGCCACAATCATCCAATCTTTCTTAGATACAGAGGTGTTGCCAGAGGACTGGAGAATTACAATTGTTATAACTTTGTTTGTAAAGCGTGTAAGGATAAGACGAACAAACGCAGGTTAATGAATTTAACTTTGGTGGTGGGAAAACATTTAGAAATGACAATCAGAACAAAATTAACAGTCACTGAGAATACAGACACAAAAGATATGTTTAAAGTCTCTGCCATTTCTTTGTTTCCCATTATTAATTTCCCTAGTCTCACCCTCTAAGGATCTGATGGTTATATGCTTGTAGCAGCTTTTACTGCCTACTTTAATATATTTTGCTAACGTTCTCTCATTCTCCACTTTCTCCATTTTTAAGGCATTCCTTGCTGGTTTCTAAATTTTCCCAAGCCACGGGGTAACACTAACCTTTGCAACATCGGACATCTTTTCTTGCAATTTTATATAATTCTCAGCCTCCTTAGCTAGCTATGGATGATGCACTCTTGTTGCATCTTTACTTTTCAATGGACTATATCCTTGAGAGTTATGAAGTAACACCTTAAGTATATACCACTGGTTCTCTCCAGTCAAAGTGCATGAACCTTAAACATCTTGGGCAATAACAAATGCTGAGGCTCCTCCACTGCTACCTTCTGGATCGCCAGACTTGCCTCACTCATAATCACACCATAGAACCATAGAAAAGCTACAGCACAGAAGGAGGCCATTCAGCCTATCTTGTCCATACCAGCCCGAGGATATCCAGGTGCCCTTTTCAATCCCACCTTCTTGCACCCAGCCCATAGCCCTGTAGCTTACAGCACTTCAGGTCCAGATCCAGGTACTTATTAAAAAGGTTTAGGGTCTCTGCCTCCACCGCCAAATCGGACAGCAAATTCCAGACACTTGCTACCCTCTTCCTAAAAAAGTTCTTCCTCATGTCCCCTCTACACCTTCTGCCACTTCCCTTGAATCTATGTCCCGGTTCTAGAATTCTCTGCCACGGGAAAAAAAAATATTATTCTGTCCTCTCTATCTCTTCCCCTCATAATTTTGTACTCCTTAATCAAGTCACCCCTCAGCCTTCTTTGTTCCAAGGAAAATAACCCCAACCTATCCAATCTCTCCTCATAGCTACACTCTTCTAGCCCTGGCAACATTCTTGTCAACCTCCTCTGCACTCTCTCCAGAGCAATAACACCCTTCCTGTAATGTGGTGACCAGAACTCCACAATACTCCAGATGTGGCCTCACCGCATGGCCTTACCACAGAGGGCTGGTTTCACTCAGTGGGCTAGACAGTTGTTTCGCGATGCAGAATAAGGCCAGCAGCGCGGGTTCAATTCCCGTACCAGTTGAGAATTCTGAATTCTCCCCGTACCTGAACAGGCACTAGAATGTAGCGACTAGGGGCTTTTCACAGTAACTTCATTGCATTATTAATGTAAGCCTACTTGTTAAAGTTTATTTACCAGTGTTTTATAGAATTCCAACATTATATCCTTACTTCTATATTGTATACCTTTGCCAATGAAGGAGAACATTCCTTATGTCTTCTTTACAACCTTGTCCTCTTGAACTGCTGCCTTTAGGGACCTGTGTACTTCTACACCAAGATCTCTCACTTCATCTACCCCTCTTAGTTTATTTCCATTTATTGTGTACTCCCTATAACTGACCTCCCTAAATGCATGACCTCATACTTCTCTGTGTTAAAGTCCATCTGCCACTTTACCGCCCATGCCACCAACCCACCTATATTATTTTGGAGATAATAGCTATCCTCTACACTATTCACTACTCGGCCAATCTTTGTATCGTTTGCAAATTTCCCATTTGTGCCCCCCCCCCACCACGTTCACATCCAAGGATCCCAACACCAAGCCCTGTAGAACACCACTTGAAACAACTTTCCATTTGCAGGGGCATCCATCGACCATTACCCTTTGTTTCCTGTTACTAAGTCAACATTTTCTCCAGTTTGCCACATTACTCTGTATCCCACGGGCTTTTGCTTTTTTGACCTTCTGAGATTGATCACAGACTGAGTCTGAAGTATCTGGCCTAAGGATCGTGATTGCCTCCTGAAAATTGTTCACGTAACATCTCCCATCCATGAGGCATTCAGGGCTGGATTCTCCGTTCCCTGACGTCATTGGCAATCGGGCGGAGAATCCCTTGTTACAACAAAATCGGGGCGGTGCCTGTTTGACTCAGGTTTTGCATGCTCCACCCCCTCCGAAACGGCATCATCGCGGCGCGTGCCACACGCCATTGGGACGGCCTCAGTTCATCACCCGAAGGCCCTGCCCCGATGCTCCGCCCCCAATGGGCCGATTTCACGATGGCGCGGTCCACTCATGGTCTCAGCCGTGCGGGAACTGGGTGTGGCGGCTGCAGACTGTGTCCAGCACCGCTACTGTCAGGTGGGAGCCTGCTGCTGGCCGGGGGGAGCTTCTGCAAGGACTGGGGGTACTGTTGGGGGTGGCCAGGGGGTGGGGGGGGGCAAGGGGGTGTTCAGGGGGGCACTATCTGGCAGGTCGGGTCCACGCAGAGCCGGCACCATGTTGTACGGCGTAATCGCTGCAGGTCGTCACCTTGCGCATGTGCGACCACGGACCTCGCCATTCTCCAGCCGTTTACTTCATGGAGGCCGGGAGGTTTACGTGGTGCGGCTACTAGCCACTCACTGGTCGCAGCGTCGATTGTTTTCCACGTAAAATGCCACGGATCCTCCGCACTTAGCCTCAGAATCGGAGAATCTGGCCCCCAGTGTCTGAAGCTCAGACTCCAGCTCGTCAAGGTTCCTCAAGCTGCAGATATTTACTGCAGATGTGGTTACCAGGAACAGACTGGTGGCCACCAGCTCCCACATGTTACAGCTGCAACATTTCATCTGCATTGCCATCATCATTGTGTTTAATTTAACTAATTAGGTTTCAAGTTTAGCAATATCATTCAACTGTCGTCTGTATTTATACCAAGTAGTTTAATTAATTATGCTGAATATTTAATTCAGTGCTTGCATCTCCCCAGTACCAATTTCATGTTCAGCCCATGTTTAGAGGGATAAAATCTTTAAAACTCACCAGACAATGACCTACCTGCTCACCCAATTAAAAGTTTGAAAACTCACCCAGTTTACCGAGGCTAAAAAAAGATATAAAAAGTAGCACCTCCTTAACTAGCTTGCAGTTTTAAAGTTTGAAGTCAAAGCCAGACTGACCATCTAAATTATATCTTGAGATAAACTTACCAGGGAGATTCTCAGCTGCACCAAATTTCCAAGTTAGCATTCCATTGCCATTGCTTGCAGGCCCCATCACAGTCTGTGCTCCCACATTGTATTCAATTCTGGGCACCACACTTTAGAAAGGACGTGAAGGCTTTAGAAATTGCGCAGGAAAGATTGATGAGATTTTTCCTAATTCTTTCATGGGATGTGGGTGCCATTGGCAAGATCAGCCCGGACCCTTCATTGTCCTTGAGCTAACTGGTGTTTAGGCCATTTCAGAGGGCAGTTGCTAAGGGTCTGGTTTCAAATCCAGGCCAGACCAGGTAGGGGTGGCAGCTTTCCTTCTTAAAGGACATTAATGAATCGGGTGGGGTTTTAACGATAGCCAACAATGGTTTCATGGCCCCATTACTTGTCATGATATTCAAACACACACATCATGATAGACACACCAACAGACAAATCAGAACACACAACACCACAACCAATGACAGAAAGATATAAAAGCACAGACACGACCCCCGGTGGTCAGTATTAGCTGCAGAGGAGAACCAGGACACATCTATTGCCAAACACACTCAGGGAGACAGCACGTGCAGAGTATCCAGAACGAACTGTATTATAAGAGTTATAATAAAATAGAGTTGTACCACATACAACTGTGTTGGCTCATCTGTGCACCAGAGCACCCAACACCACATGGTACAGGAGTGGATGGATCGATACCTGCCGGCATACCTCAGTGTACACAGACAACCAGCAGTGCCCAGGCATGATGTACGAGCTCCCGGTTCCGCAGGCGCTCCAGTGCCACGGCGACCTCCGCGAAAACTGGCGGCGATTCCGGCAAATGTTCGAATTGTTCCTGGTGGCAGCTGAACTCAAAGACCTGGATGATAAGGAAAAAATTGAATTTCTCCTCACCATCGCCGGTGCAAGGGCAAGAGAAATATTCAGAAGGTTCAGGTTCTTCAGGAGGCAGCAAAGGTACGATTATCAGGCAGTCCTGGGCAAATTCTCCAAGTACTGTGAAGAAAACGCAATCCAATCGGCACATAAAGGTAAGAAAAGCTGCAGTACTCACCTCGTGGCTGGGATCCCGGAGCCCGAATTCCCAGAGGCCGAAATCCCGGGCCTGAGAGAAGGCTGGGTCGAGGTCGGCGGCCATCTTGCTAAAGGTATAACGCTAGCACAGTTGCGCGAGAAGTGCGCAGAACCGGAAGTTTCGTTTGCGCATGCGCGAGATGCTGCGCATGCGCAGTCAAGAAAACGGCCATCGGTAAAGGAACAGCGATCTGAGCATGCGCAGTCGCTTCCTACGTGCTACATACCGAGCGTCAGGATGTCAGAGGCCCCAGACTGCACCAATTTAAAAGGGAAACGTCCCAAATCAAAAAAACAAAAATCTGTTAAAGCTGTAAAACAACCTTCCCTCACCTGGAATGACAGCACAGTGCCGCAAATTGTACCAGGAGATGAATTTGACCTCCGAAGAACCCTCCGACAAGCAGTTACCTACGCACAAGCCGATGATTCCGACCTTGAATACTTCGATGACGATCTTTACAGTGTTTACGGACCTCGCGAGCCCAATGATAGCTCCGTGGTCCTATATGACTATGACTCGGACGAACCTTTCGTGTTGCACATTGGCGGCCCCCACATTGAATCCGACGCAGATGCGGATTCATTTTTCGGATTTGAGGATCTTCAATCCAGCAGATATGACGTTCCAACTTATCAGTACCGGATGATGCTGCAGCCTGACATTAACAGACAGGGAGCGGTGCAAGCACACGGAGAGTGCCCTGCTGCCACACAGAGCGTGGTCCACGTCCCGCTCAACGTTCCCGACTCTATGAAAGAAGACATGCAAGACTCCAGAGTGCAGTCCTCGCATGAACCAGAAGTGACTCCAGTGTCACAAGCTTCCACAGCAAGCTCGTGGACAGACTCCACAATTGCAGAAATGCAAGACTCCAGAGCGCAGTCCTTGCACGGACAAGAAGTGACTCCAGTGTCACAAGCCTCCACAGAGAGCTCGTGGACAGCCTCCACGATAGAAGCAACGCAAGACTCCAGAGCGCAGTCCTTGCACGAACAAGAAGTGACTCCAGTGTCACAAGCCTCCACAGAGAGCTCGTGGACAGCCTCCACGATAGAAGCAACGCAAGACTCCAGAGCGCAGTCCTTGCACGAACAAGAAGTGACTCCAGTGTCACAAGCCTCCACAGAGAGCTTGTGGACGGACTCCACGATGGAAGGAACGCAAGACTCCAGAGCGCAGTCCTTGCAGGAACAAGACCATGAGGGTCTAGCAACCTCCCCTGACCAACCAGCGGCAGACGATGCAAGTCTGCCATGCTCACGTGAACAGCAAGAAGGCTATAACAGCCTACCATGCTCCACTACACAGCAGCATGAACATGACGGTCTCTCATGCTACAATGAAGGGCACAGCGCTGAAGACTGTTCAAGCCCAACTGAAGACAAGCCAAAGGAATCGCCTCGTCCAAGCCCGAAGGAAAAAGGTTTATGCGCTGACCTTCAGGATCATTATAGCCGAACAGAGATTAATAATGCTGCACGGCCACAGAAGGATGCTGAGGATTTGCTAACGAAATTAATTGAATGTTTAACTTGCAAGGAGCAGACTGAGAATTGCCAGTGTTTTAGTACGGATCAAAAAAATGGACAAGACATTGATCCTCAGGTAATGGAAATAACACAACCTGAATCATATCTACAGCAGGGACAAATGTCTCCCTTCAACACAACACCGCAAAATCCCAACTTCGGAGACCAGCAGTTAGTCAGTAATGACTCTTCAAACCTTGAGGGGAACATTAATTGCATTGAACCTATACACGCTCCACTGATTATTGAGCAGAACATTAGAGCAAGAATCCTGAGGACACCGACATCGAGTAGCCAGATAACGAATTTAAAAGCCACAGCAGTTTCAAGTGAACCAAGTGTGCTTTCCACTAATGGTGAAGGTGCAGATAAGGTCGACCCGATTATCCATTGTACCACACTAACCCCAGTGATTAAGCAGTTATGTATGGGGAGTATAATGTGGGCAATTGAGAACAGTAAAAGAGAGACTGTGACCATGCCAGTCCCAGCAAAATCAGACCCAGAGACCATGAAGGCATGTACATTAGACAAAGATACATATGAGGCACCTGAGAAGAAAAGTGAAACGGAATGTTCTTTGGAAAATAGTACAATGTCGATAGAAACATTGGATCCTATATTCGAGACCATACCTATGGGAGAATTTGGGGGTAATAAACAAGGTTCTGCAATGTCTGGGGGAAGATTTAAAATTCCAAAGAAGAAAAGCCCAAATGAAGGACAACGGCAAGACAATGACAGTCCACCGACATGGTGTGCACCACCAGATGAAAACTCTGACAATTTACCCAACCCTAGTGAACAGCAAGCTGCTAATGAGGATCTATCCACGGGATGTGAGACGAGTGACGACAGCATCCCACTTCCCATGCAAAAGGTGCAAGGTGACAGACCTCGCCTAGTGCGTACCGAGGCACTCGACGATCACGGTGGGACCACTGACGACTGCGGTGGCGGCGCACCGCTTCCACCCTCGATGGCTCGAGCCTCTCCACTGGTTGGTGCATTCCTGCATGTTCCGACTCCAGAAGTGCAGCTTCAGGGAATCTCGGCTGCCTCCAGTGAACCTGTTGGGACTCCGGACGGGGGGCATCGACGGAAGGCAGACCGGACTCCAGATGGGGAGCAGCCAAGCGCCGACTCTGATTTGCGCACGCCAGACCTTGCTCCGGACGGGCGGTGTCGCGGCCTCGGTGATGGCACGCTCAGGGTGACGGCGGATGCCACGGCGACAGGGAATGGATCGCGTGGCAGTCCCACTGGGTCGGCAGTGGCAACCAGCACCGGCGGTCCAAGATGGACACACCAACTCGCGCCATCGCCAGACGTTGATGCGAGCAACAATTCTCTCTCCAAGGCGACATGCTTCGACGTTTCTCTGCGGAGTCGCCCTTCCGGCACAGCAGGTGGCCGGAACCAGCGTACACGGTCTCGGCCAACTTCCACATCTGGCACAGTCATCGCCTTGCATGATATTAGTGATGGTGCTACTTCGATGGCAACGACCCATCGGCTACAAGATGCCGTCCACCACAAACATAAAAAGAAAACAGACTCCACCTTGTTCCTGGCATGCAGGGCGGATGGATTGGTGCGTAGGCGCAATCAGCGGGCTTTGTGCCGCCTTCCACGCTCGCAACTGAACCGTACGCACACGCCGGATCCTCCACTGGTTCCCAAGGATGACTTCGTGGAGATGCCACGGATCATGCCCCTTCCATCGCCACCAGAACCAAACCACAGCCAAGGCACCACTAACAAAGATGTTGAATGTTATATTTGCACGAATGAAAAAACCAAGCACTGCACGAAGTACAACAAATGGTAAAGTAGAGACTTCGGCAACAGCATCACCTCCAACAGTCCAAGGTGAACCAGTGTGACCCCAAATCTCCACAGCTGAACCGGCTTGAGGACCAGCCCATTCTTGAGGCGGTCACCCATTAGACTGGACAAAGAACAAAGAACAAAGAAATGTACAGCACAGGAACAGGCCCTTCGGCCCTCCAAGCCCGTGCCGACCATACTGCCCGACTAAACTACAATCTTCTACACTTCCTGGGTCCGTATCCTTCTATTCCCATCCTATTCATATATTTGTCAAGATGCCCCTTAAATGTCCCTATCGTCCCTGCCTCCACTACCTCCTCCGGTAGTGAGTTCCAGGCACCCACTACCCTCTGCGTAAAAAACTTGCCTCGTACATCTACTCTAAACTTTGCCCCTCTCACCTTAAACCTATGCCCCCTAGTAATTGACCCCTCTACCCTGGGGAAAAGCCTCTGACTATCCACTCTGTCTATGCCCCTCATAATTTTGTATACCTCTATCAGGTCGCCCCTCAACCTCCTTCGTTCCAGTGAGAACAAACCGAGTTTATTCAATCGCTCCTCATAGCTTATGCCCTCCATACCAGGCAACATTCTGGTAAATCTCTTCTGCACCCTCTCTAAAGCCTCCACATCCTTCTGGTAGTGTGGCGACCAGAATTGAACACTATACTCCAAGTGTGGCCTAACTAAGGTTCTATACAGCTGTATGTGGACTTATAACGCTGTTCATACGTTCAAAAAGTCAAACACTTCTGTATTATAACCTGTTGTTGTTTATTGTTCCAGATATCGTCTGACCGGACCAATGTTCAAGTTTTTTTTTCTCTCGCATCCAAGTTTTGTTATGGTACAACCTTGTTAGTGTGACGCACCCGACATCGCCCCATGTAAATAGTTACGTCATAAACACACGCTGTACACAACACACACACACACTCTTAGATGCACTCACGACACAATTGTATTTATAACCACGTAGGCACTTATCTTTGTAAAAAGGGGGGATGTCATGATATTCAAACACACACATCATGATAGACACACCAACAGACAAATCAGAACACACAACACCACAACCAATGACAGAAAGATATAAAAGCACAGACACGACCCCCGGTGGTCAGTATTAGCTGCAGAGGAGAACCAGGACACATCTATTGCCAAACACACTCAGGGAGACAGCATGTGCAGAGTATCCAGAACGAACTGTATTATGAGTTATAATAAAATAGAGTTGTACCACATACAACTGTGTTGGCTCATCTGTGCACCAGAGCACCCAACACCACATTACTGAGACGAGCTTTCAATTGCAACATTTTTTTCTTTCTTTGGCCTGACTTTTATGCTTCCCTGGTGAGTTTTGAGACAGAGGGAGCTTGAAATTGCCTGGAAGGGATTCCTTCTGGGATCCCGCCCATTCCTTCTGGGATCCCGCCCACCCCCACCAGGAGGCAATTTTATGGTGGGACAGCGGGGCCTTATGGGGGTGGGGAAGCCTACCCTTACTCTGATTGTGGCCACTTAAGAGGTTTTTCCCAGTGCCTCACGTTTTAGGCAGGCAGACAGATGAAGGATCAAGTGGGAGCATAGAAAAATGTAAAAACCTACATCTCAGACGGGAAAGGGTGCCTCCAGCAGAAGACCCCAGGACACCAGTTTAAAGGTGTTTGGCAAAAGAACTGGGGATTGTTATGTTCTGTGTTGTGGCTGTGGTAAAGATGCACATAGAACACCTAGTTCTTGACTAGTAAGGTAGTTTTTAACAAAGTGAACATGTGGAAAAATAACTAACAAACTATAATACAACCGGTAAAGAAGAAGTGAATTTTCCTGGAGCTACCTCTAATGCAACTGTCCTGTAGTACGACTTACTAC
This sequence comes from Scyliorhinus torazame, assembly GCF_047496885.1. Taxonomy (NCBI): domain Eukaryota; kingdom Metazoa; phylum Chordata; class Chondrichthyes; order Carcharhiniformes; family Scyliorhinidae; genus Scyliorhinus; species Scyliorhinus torazame. Next base: position 293,882,895 of record NC_092710.1, read on the forward strand.
CAACTAGCGCTCTTTGGAATCACATAGTGGAACACCATCCCCCACCTGCTGATCGGAGGTCATGGATCTGTGGAGTGTTATGGGCCAGGGTTTGAGAACCCCAAAGTGTATCATGGAGTTCAACTGACTCACAACTTTTAATAGATTGGAGTATGGGGAGTACACGGCCCACTCTAGAAATTGAAAAGTATTTTTTAAAGCAAAACAATGTTTATTCTATGTCTTCAAGTTAATCTTTTTAAAATATACAGTGAACATCTTAGCAACCATTAATTCAAATACAACCCCAAAAGAATACAACACTAAGTAATGCTTAATACCTTCCCAAACAACATCCAGAAGACCAAAGAAACACCATTTAACTGAAGCACATTAGGTTTACATTCACCACTGAGAACATTTATAATTCTGAATTCACCAAATGATCAAGAGATAATCTTTTGATGGCAGAGAGAATGCCAGTACACCTGCTTGGTCTGGCTTCAGCTCCAACACTGAAAACTAAACTAAAACACACCCTGCAGCAAACAGCCTAAAACAAAAGTAAAAAGTTGACAGACAGCCCAGCTCCACCCACACTCTGACATCACTGATAAACACCCATTTCTTAAAGGTACATTTTTTAAGCACCAATTTCTTAAAGGTATTCTCACATGACAGGAGTCACATGGTGGTTCACCATCCCCACCTGCTGGTCGGAGGTCATACATCTAACTACATACATTGCAATGCATATGCATTTGACCACAGGAATGACATGAGGAAAATAAAAATTATGCAACTAGTTTTTAGGATCTGAAATGCATAAACCTGAGCATTTGTTTTGTTAATAAACTACCTTACTAGTAAAGATCCAGGTGTTCTGTGTGCATCTTTACCACAGCCACAACACAGAACATAACAATCCCCAGTTCTTTTGCCAAGCACCTTAAACTGGCATCCTGAGGTTTTCTGCTGGAGGAACAACCCCTCTCCCGCCCGAGATGTAGGTTTTTACATTTTTCTATGCACGATTTATTCAATCGTGCCTTTCAGAAGAAAATTTAATAATTATCGAAAGAGAAAAGAACTGCACGCTGCAGGGAAAGACTGGGTGAGTTACTCTCACAGGGAGCTGGCGCAGACATGACAGATCAAATGGCCTACCGTGCACTGTCACCATATTATGCCAGGATTTTCCACACCCTGCCCCCGCAAACCCCCCCTCCCCCCCACCTCACCACCGAAATACTGGATCTTCCGGTCCCGTTGAAGTCTCGGGTATTTTGCATGGCTTGCCACTGGAGAACCCGCCACTGGGGAACCCACCGCGGGGAGTGGGGGCTGCATCCTTCGGAGGGAGCAGAAGATCCCGCCAGTGGGAAGAACTGGGAAAAAAGCATCCTGTGATTTGATGGATCGCCACTCAACTGGTTGCAAATGGGCCCATCAGAAAGGAAGTGGAAACTACATGCAGCATCCCTCCCCAAATATATTTAGGAATTAATATTTATGGTTATGAAGGCAAACAGTGACCGTAATGTGATAGATTTTGGTATTAGATTTGGAAGGATGAAGCAAATGTCACAAACCCAAGGTTTTATTTTTAAGCAAGACAAACTATGAACAGATGAGAAATAAAGTGACCATAAAGATTGGGCTGGATCAGTGAGAGTTATTCAAAGATATTTTGATACAGAGCACAACCAGCAAATACCGCTAAGTGGAAAAATCTCTGCTTGTGCAGGCAATCAATTGAGATGGGAGAAGGCTAAAAGAAAAGGCTTGTAAAACAGCAAGTAACATTGTAAATCCAACAGACTGAAAGAGCCACCATAACCAACAAGGACAGTAATACAAGATGAAAGATGCAGAATGAAACTAAATCTTCAAAGAAACTTGCAAAGCTACCAATAAAAGTTATGTAAATATATCATAAGAAATAGAATGGGAAGGGAGATAATGTCTCCACAGAGCAGATGAGACAGTAATGGACATATAACAAGCAATGACAGACATTTTCAATGAATCGTTTTACAGTAGAGGAGGAGGCCAAAATACCAGCCATAGAAAGGAACCTAAAAATAGATAGTGGGGTGGGGAAACGGGGAGGGGGGCAATTTACGAGTTAAATGTAAGTAAATAATTGGTAATGGAGAATATAACGAGAAGCACAGGGCTAAATCGCTGGCTTTGAAAGCAGACCGAGGCAGGCCAGCAGCACGGTTTGATTCCCGTAACAGCCTCCCCGAACAGGTGCCGGAATATGGCGACTAGGGGCTTTTCACAGTAACATCATTTGAAGCCGACTTGTGATAATAAGCGATTTTCATTTCATTTCATGTAAGGTAGGGAAATTTCCATGACCTGATGGATTTCATCCTAGGAAAATTGCAGATATGTTAGTCATGATATTCCAAAGGTCAAGAACTAAAGAGGTCGGAGGTAGAGAGTAGGGACAATATTCTTAATGATGGGATGTGACAATGTTCTCCAGAGATCTGTGCTGGGTCTTCAGTTTTTCACCACATAATTAATGACCTACCTAGGCAAAGGAGTGGAGAGTTGTATCCCCAAATTTGTAGATGGCACTAATTGACACAGTATATTGTACAGATAGAAGCAGTAAGTTATGAAAGGATAGCAATTGATTCAGTAATGTAAACAAACTCTGGTCACTGGACAGAGAGCTGGTAGGGAACACATGACAATTCCTTGGTGGGGGCTTGACGGAATAAAGTAATCTTTGAGACAGTTAGATGAAGCCGAGGGACCTTCCCCATGATTGAGGCCCCTGATGGCCAAATCCCTCCTTCCACTTTGAGGGCGACCCATCATTGTTGCCAAAACCACCTGAAATGGCTGCTGGCTGCAATGCACCCGCCAGAGGCCCAATACAAAGATGAGTGAGGGAGGAATGGGGGTTCTTGGGTGGGGATCACAGTGGATGATGGGAGGAGATTCAGAGGCAAGGGCAGGAGGGGTGGGTGACTTTCAGTGACCATTAGATCCTTCGATTGGATGCAGAGTGCCTGGCTATGCGAGACCTCCACCCCGGGATGCCACTGCTACATTTGACAGTTTGCTGAGCAGCCTTCCAAGGGTGAGGGAAAGGCATGTGACTCCATCTTAATACCTCAGTAACATCACAATTAGGGAGACTCAGTCACTGTTTCCCACTGCATTAAATCCAGCCCAATGTGACTGGAACAAGTTGAAATATCTCTCGCATTGAAAATGGTTTCCATCCGTCCACAAATAATAGTCACTTGAAGTTTACATCTTGGATTCAGGTGAACATGTCTTAGGGAGCTGAAAATATCTCATGATGCAGTTTAAACATTGTAAACATATCTAGGTACAGGGGTTATCAGTTTGTACCTCAGAGCTTTCTTGTCTGCCTCTTCATTCTTGTTCACTTTCTTTCTTTCAACCTAATTTGGACACCTGCAATTTTACACTCCCCAAGTTAGCCACCCTCTTTTTATTCTTTCACAGGATGTGGATGTCACTGGCTAGGTTATTGCCAATCCATCATTGTCTTGAAAAAATTATATGAGCTTCCATCTTGAACCGTTGCAGTACATGTGGACTCACGGTGCTGTTAGGGAGGGAGTTCCAGGGTTTTGACCCAGTGATAGTGAAGGAACGATGATAGGTTTCCAAGTGAGGACGGTGCGCAACTTGTAGGGGAATTTGCAGATGATGGTGTTCCCATATATCTGCTGCCCTTGTCCGTCTATATGCTAACGGTCACAGGTTTGGACGATGTTGTCGAAGGAGCTCTGGTGAGTTGCTGCAGTGCATCCTGTAAATTATACACACTGCTACCACTGTGCATTGGTGGTTAAGACAGTGAATGTTGAAGGTGGTGGATGGGGTGTCAATCAAGTAGGCTGCTTTGTCCTGGGCACCTTCAAGCTTCTTGAGTGTTATTGGAGCTGCATTCATCCAGGAAAGTGGATAGTACTCCATCATGCCTTGTAGATGATGGACAAGTTTTGGGAATCAGGAGGTAAGTTAGTCTCCTCAGAATTCCCAGTGTCTGGTGTGCTCTTGCAGACACAGTATTTATATGGCCAGTTCAGTTTCTGGTCAATAGTAAGCCCCAGGGTGTAGATAGTGGAGGATTCATTGATGGTAAAGCTACTCAATGCTGAGAGGGGATAGTTAGATTCTCTCTTGTGGGCATGGTCATTGCCTGGCACTTGTGTGGCGTGAATGTTACTTGCCGCTTTTTCAGGTATTTTCCAGGTCTTGCATTTGGACATGGACTGCTTCATTATCTGAGGACTGCGAATGGTGCTGAACATTGTGCAATTATCAGTGAACATCTCCACTTCTGACCCTCCAAAAGTCATTAATGAAGCAGCAGAAGATGGTTGGCCTAGAACATTGCATTGAACCACTGAAGTGATGTGCTGGGACTGAGATGACTAACCTCCAATAACCACAACCATCTTGTTTGCGCTAGGTATGACTCCAAGTGGGCAGCACGGTAGCACAGTGGGTAGCACTGTTGCTTCACAACCCCAGGGCCCTAGGTTTGATTCCCTGCTTGGGTCACTGTCTGTGTGGAGTCTGCATCTTCTCCCTGTGTCGGCGTGCGTTTCCTCCGGGTGCTCTGGTTTCCTCCCACAAGTCCCGAAAGATGTACTGTTAGGTAATTTGGACATTCTGAATTCTTCCTCTGTGTACCCGAACAGGTGCCGGAGTGTGGCGACTAGGGGATTTTCACAGTAACTTCATTGCAGTGTTAATGTAAGCCTACTTGTGACAATGAAGATTATTATTATAACCAGTGGGGAATTTCCCCTGATTCTTATTGATTCCTGTTTTGCTGGGCTCCTTGGTGCCATACTCGATCAAATGCCACCTTGGGGTTAAGGGCAGTCACTCTCACTTCACCTCTGGCATTCAGCTCTTTTGTCCATGTTTGGACCAAGGCTGCAATGAGGTCAGGACCTGACTTGGAACTCAAACAAAGTGTCAGTGAGCAGGTTATTGCTGAGTAAGTGCCACTTGATTTTAACTATTGATGACCCATTCCGTCACTTTGTTTATAATGGAGATTAGACTGACGGGACAATTATTGGCCCGATTAGATTCATCTTGCTTTTGGTTGACAGGGCATAGCTGCGCAGTTTTCCACATTGATGTGGAGATGCAGATTGTAACTATACTGGAACAACTTTACGGGAGACGATGGCTTAGTGGTATTGTCACTGGACTAGTAACCCAGAGACCAAGAGTAATGCTCTGGGGACCCAGGTTCAAATCCCACCACTGCAGATGGTGAAATTTGAATTAAATAAAATTCTGGAATTAAAAGTCCAATGATGACCATGGAACCATTCTGAATTGTCAAACAAAAACATCTGGCTCACTTTTAGGGAAGGCCTACATGTGACTCCAGACCCACAGCAATGTAGTTGTCTCTTAACTGCCCCCTCAAGGGCAATTAGGGATGGGCAATCTCATGAATGAATTAAAATAAAAAATTAACTTGGCTAAGGGCTCAGCTAGTTCTGGAGTTCATGTACTATTTCTGAAATGTTGCTGTATCCTTTGCACAATCCAGAGCTTTCAACCATTCATTGATATCACATGAAGTGAACCGAATTGGCTGAAGAGCCTGAGATGGATCATCCACACAGCTGAAGATTGGTGCGAATGCTTCAGTTTTGTCTTTTGGACTGAGGTGCTGAGCTCCTCTATCATTGAGGATGGGGATATTTGTGGAGACTCATCCAGTTATTTAATTGTCCACCACCATTCATGTCTGGATATGACAGAACTACAGAGCTTAGATTTGATCTGTTGTATAGAGTCATAGACTTTTACAGAGCAGAAAGAGGCTCTTCAGCCCATCGTGTCTGTGTCGGCCATCAAGCACCTATCTATTCTAAACCCATTTTCCAGCACTTGGTCCTTAGCCTTTATTCTGTGGCGTTTCATGTGCTCATCTATATGCTTCTTACATGTTGTGAGGGTTCCCGCCTCTACCACCCTTTCAGGCAGTGAGTTCCAGATTCCCACCACCCCTTGGATGAAAAGGCTTTTCCTCAAATCCCCTCTAATACTCTTGCACCTTCCTTAAATCTGATTATTGACCCCCTCAACTAAGGGAAAAGTTTCTTCCTATCCACCCTATCTATGTCCCTCATAATTTTGCACACCTCAATCAGGTTCCCCCTCAGCCTTCTCTGCCTTATGGAAAAAAAACCCAGCCTAACCAGCTTCTCTTCATAGCTGTTTGGAGGATATTCTGGGCCATGAGGGTGTAGATTTTGAAGGTATACAATTCTGCTGTTGCCGATGACCCACATCGCCTCATGGATGCCCAGTTTTGAGTTGCTGAATATGTTCAAAATCTATCCCATTTAGCATGGTGATAGTGCCACACAACATGATAGAGGGTGTCCTCAAGGTGAAGTCAGGACTTAGTCTCCACAAGGACTATGCAATGGTCACTGCTACCAAGACTGTTACGGGCAGTTCCTTCTGCGGCAGGTGGATTGGTGAAGGCACGCTGCAGTAGGTTGCTCACTCTTGTAGGTTCCCTCATTAATACAATAATGGCAGATGCCAACAACTCTACCCGTCTGCTAACAGCATGTGAACTGGAATTCTAGGTTAAGTTTATTTTGACAGGTGCCTTACTGTTATTGGTGAACTAATGTATTATTCAGTCTGGTGAGTCAATTGGAATATATTTCCATTTTAAATGATCAGCAGGCTTCTGTGATTGTATCACATGATTCATTTTATAGTTTTCTTAAGCCATGTCGTTCATGAAGTAATTCTATTGTGCAGAATGATACAGGAAAACCTCTGCCCTGGACATTCTGTAAGATTCCAACATATTGCTTAGCTTAGCTAACATGGTAACAGGAGATTAGACAATTTGTTAATGCCTGTTGAATTCCACATGACGTTGGTTCCTGCTAATGTGCTGCAAATGACCTTTTATTCTTCAGTCAATATATCAGAATGTTGCTTCTATCCAATTTTTCCCGCTTCCCCTTCAACCTGAGCATCAATTTTTGAGAGGCAAAGATCCTGTTACATTCTTGTCAAGTAACAATTCTTCATGAACATGAATAGAAACGGGGAAAGTTGGCAGCCTATCAAAAACAATGCAGAATCTGGTCCAGTCTCCCCGACTGTACACACTTCACACCAGAATCATTGGTTAGTTATCAGAGACAGGAGTCCGAGTTGATTCTGGGCCTCTGCAGCTCAGAGCTAAATTCTAATGCTCCACAATCTCAGTAGATCTGACGGCATCTGAGGTGAGAAAAGGGAGCCAACGCTTCGAGCCTGGATGACTCTTTGCCAAAGCTGAGTCATCATAGATATCATAGAATTTACAGTGCAGAAGGAGGCCATTCGGCCCATCGAGTCTGCACCAGCTCTTGGAAAGAGCACCCTACCCAAGGTCAACACCTCCACCCTATCCCCACAACCCAGCAACCCCACTCAACACTAAGGGCAATTTTGGACACTAAGGGCAATTTATCATGCCCAATTCACCTAACCTGCACATCTTTGGACTGTGTGGAGTCATCCAGACTCCAAACGTTAGCTCCCTTCTCTCTCCAGGGATGCTGTCAGACCGGCTGAGATTGGCCAGTATCTTCTGTTTTTGTTTCAGATTCCAACATCCAGGGTAGCACAGTGGTTGGCACTGTTGCTTCATAGCTCCAGGGTCCCAGGTTCGATTCCTGGCTTGGGTCACTGTCTGTGCGGAGTCTGCACGTTCTCCCCCTGTCTGCGTGGGTTTCCTCCGGGTGCTCCGGTTTACTCCCACAAGTCCCACAAAACGTTCTTATTAGGTAATTTGGACATTCTGAATTCTCCCTCCGTGTACCCAAACAGGCGCCGGAGTGTGGCGACTAGGGGATTTTCACAGTAACCTCATTGCAGTGTTAATGTGACACTAATAAATATTATTATTATTATTATTATTATTATTATTATTAATTTGCTTTTATATTCTAATGCTCCACTTTGGCTAGGACCAGCTAACTGGATACAGAATCTTGCTTGTCTTAGTTCGATAGCAAACCTTTGTTTACCTAATAGATCAGGAATCATTTGTTAATATGTTTGGATTTTTTAAATGAGATTTGGGTCTGTGTAGAGGTTAAGCTGTAACGGGCACGGGAATACATTAATACACTGCAGGTTTTTCTGCACTATTATGCATGTTATGTATATTATGTTTGCCCTATTATGTATTTTCTTTTTGTGTACAGAATGATCTGTCTCAACTGCATGCAAAACAATACTTTTCACTGTTCCCTGGTACATGTGACAATAAACAAATCCATAATCCAACTTGGGCACAGAAGTGGCAGTTTAACTCCAGAGGTCTCAATCTGACTTCAGAACACATTATAAGCAATGAGTGCAAGCTTTGTCAGTAAGGTAATACTTTGCTGATTTTATATTATTGTACTCTCAGTTTTCTTTTGCTATCAGAATGTACTAATGGGCCATCACAGTATAAAGCAATATAAAAATAGCTCTATCCCTTCTAGAATTGGCACCTTGTTCAGTAAAACACCAATAGGTTTAAAAATTGCTGATGTGAATTTTTCATTGAATTGTACAGTGCAGAAGAGGGGCCAATTTGTCCATTGTCCTTCTACCAACTCTGAACAAGCTGCTCAATTATTTTTTTATTCTTGCACAGGATGTGGCCATAGCTGGCCAGACCAGCATTTTTATAGCCAATCCCTAATTTTCCTTAGGAATGTTGTGGTGGACTGCCATCTTGTACCACTGCAGTCCATGTGGTACAGGTACATCCACAGTTCGATGAGGGAGGAGTTCCAGTGAAGGAACTGTGACATAGTTCCACATCAGGATGATGTGTGACTTGGACGGGAACTTGCAGGTGGTGGTGTTACCATGTGTCTGCTGCCCTTGTCTTTCTAGGTGGCAGAAGTCACAGGTTTGGAAGGGGCTGTCGAAGTTGCCACAGTGCATCTTATAGATGGTACATACTGCTGTTACTCTGCATCAGTGGTGGAGACAGTGGATTTTGAAAATGGTGGATGGGGTGACAATCAAGTGGGCTGCTTTACCTTGGTTGATGTTGAGATTCACAGAATTGTTATGACGTAGAAGGAGGCCATTTGTCCCATCGTGTCTGCACCAGCTCTCCAAACGAGCGTCATGACTTAGTACCAATCCCGTGCATTTTCCCCGTACCCCTGCACATTGTTTCGATTCAAGTAATTATCTGCCCTCTCGAATTCCTCGATTGAACCTGCCTCAACCACACTTCCAGGCAGTGCACTCCAGACCCGAATAACTGCTGTATGAAAATAATTTTTCTCAGCGCCGGCACGGTGGCGCAGTGGTTAGCACTGCTGTTTCATGGCTCCGAGGACACAGGTTCAATCCCGACCCCGGGCCACTGCCCATGTGGAGTTTGCACATTCTCCCCATGCCTGCGTGGGTCTCACCCCCACGACCCAAAGATGTGCAGGGTAGGTGGATTGGTCCCACTAAAATTTGCTCTTGATTGGAAAAAGAAAAAAGAAAAGGTTTTTTTCTCACATTACATTTGCCTCTTTTGCAAATCATTTTAAATCTGTAGCCTCGCGTTCTTGATCCTTTTACAAGGGGGAACAGTGTCTCCCTATCTACTCTGTCCAACCCCTTCATGATTTTGAACATCTCTATCAAACCTTCCCACAGCCTTTTTCTCTCCAAGGAGAACAATCCAAACCTTTCCAATCTATCCTAAAGTTTCTGATCTCTGGAACCATTGTTGTAAACCTCTTCTGTACTCTCTCCAATGTGTTCACATCCTTCCTTAGGGTGGATCCTGTTCCAAGGATCCTGTTCTGCATGCTCTCTAATGCCTTCACATCTTTCCTAAAGTGTGCTGTCCAGAATTGGATGCAAAACTTCAGCTGAGGCCTAACTCGTGATTTGTAAAGATTGCCTTGTCTTTTGCATTCAATGTCCCTTTTTACAAAGTCAAGAATCCCATAACTGCATCATCAACGTGCCCTGTCACCTTCAAGGATTTGTGAACATGCACCACTAGGTCATTCTGTTCGTGCATCCTCCCCAAAATTGTACCGTTTAGATTATACTTTTTCTTCATTGTGTTTCTCCAAAGATGCATCAATTCACAGATATCCACATTAAATTATATCTGACCATTTTACCAGTCTAAGCTCGCCTGAAGTCTGCTCCTAATTGTAGTACAACAATTACTCACGAGTCGAGAAGTGATGAAGTCAATCGAGGCTTTATTATGCAAGACTTGTTCCCCAGCAGCTCAGTTACAGAATGCGGCTGCTGGGAGAACCCGGGCTCTTATACGCCGCCTTTCTGGGTGGAGTCAGCAGGCGGCAGATCCAACCAGGACCCAGTGTCTGTCTACCAATAGCCTCTCGGCATCACAGGTACCGTACTACCCCTAATACATACCACCACATTCACCCCTTGTTAAAAAGGAACCCGGTGGGGTGGTGGTTCGCATGGTGGTAGGGGTTTACAAAGCTGGTCCTGGAACTATTTTCATACAGTGGCTATGCATGGAGCTCGACAGTTAACTATTTACAGGTTTTGTCAGAATTATTTACAGATTTTTGTCACACGGATTCCACGAGTCGAGCGGGTGCCCTGGTCGTCCTTGTCGATCGCCTCAGCCCCAGTGGTGGTGCAGGTGCTGATTCGGGCACTGTCGCCTCTGGGAGGGTTGCGCTGTTCGTTCCTGTTTCCTTACTCCTGGGCGGTCACAGGAGGAGGACCGATCCACCCGGGAAGGGAGCCGCCGTAGGGTGTGCCGGTGGGAGGGAGGGGGTGATTGGTGTTGGGGGTGTGTGTGTGTTTCCGGTGGGCGCCAGGGCCCGCAGGGAGACCGTGTCCTGTCGGCCGTCGGGGTACGCCACCAAGGCGTACTGAGGGTTTGCGTGGAGAAGGTGAACCCTCTCGACCAACGGGTCCGATTTGTGCACCCACACATGCTTTCGGAGCAAGATGGGTCCTGGGGCTGCCAGCCAGGTCGGCAGCGACGTTCCGGAGGAGGACTTCCTAGGGAAGACAAGGAGGCGCTCGTGGGGCGTTTGATTAGTGGTGGTACACAGCAGTGACCGGATGGAGTGGAGGGCATCCGGGAGGACTTCCTGCCAACAGGAAACTGGGAGATTTCTGGACCGTAGGGCCTGTAGGACGGTCTTCCAGACCGTACCGTTCTCCCTCTCTACCTGACCGTTCCCCCGGGGGTTGTAACTGGTCGTCCTGCTCGAGGCAATGCCCTTGCTGAGCAGGAACTGGCGCAGTTCATCGCTCATGAAGGAGGACCCCCGTCACTATGGATGTACGTGGGGAAACCAAACAGTGTAAAGATGGTGCCGAGGGCTTTAATGACTGTGGCCGCGGTTATGTCAGGGCAGGGGATGGCGAAGAGGAAACGGGAGTATTCGTCCACCACGTTTAGGAAGTACGCGTTGCAGTCGGTGGAGTGGAGGGGGCCTTTGAAATCCAAACTGAGGTGTCCAAAGGGACGGGAAGCCTTTATCAGGTGCGCTCTATCCGGCCTGAAAAAGTGCGGTTTGCACTCTGCGCAGATTTGGCAGTTCCTGGTGGCTGTTCGGACCTCTTCAACAGGGGAGGTTGCAGGACTTCACAAAATGGTAGAATCAAGTGACCCCCGGGTGGCAGAGGTCCTCGTGGAGGGCTTGGAGGCGGTCTACTTGTGCGTTGGCACATGTGCCCCGGGATAGGGCATCGGACGGCTCGTTCAGCTTTCCGGGACAATACAAGATCTCATAGTTATAGGTGGAGAGCTCAATCCTCCACCTTAAGATCTTGTCGTTCTTGATTTTGCCCCGCTGTGCATTATCGAACATAAAGGCTACTGACCGTTGGGCAGTGAGGAGAGTGCATCTCCTGCCGGACAGGTAATGCCTCCAATGTCGCACAGCTTCCACTATGGCTTGGGCTTCCTTTTCCACTGAGGAGTGGCGGATTTCTGAGGCGTGGAGGGTCTGGGAGAAAAAGGCCACGGGTCTGCCCGCGTGGTTGAGGGTGGCCGCCAGAGCTACATCGGATGCGTCACTCTCGACTTGGAAGGGGAGGGACTCGTCGACTGTGTGCATCGTGGCCGTTGCGATATCCGCTTTGATGCGGCTGAAGGCCTGGCGGGCCTCTGTCGACAGGAGGAAGGTAGTGGACTTGATTAACGGGCGGGCCTTGTCTGCGTATTGGGGAACCCACTGGGCGTAGTACGAGAAGAAGCCCAGGCAGCGTTTCAGGGCTTTGGAACAGTGGGGGAGGGGAAATTCCATAAGGGGGCGCATGCGTTCAGGGCCGGGGCCTATCACTCCATTACGCACTACATATCCCAGGATGGCCAGACGGTTGGTGCTAAAAACGCATTTTTCCTCGTTATAGGTGAGGTTCAGGGCGTTAGCGGTCTGGAGGAATTTGCGGAGGTTGGCGTCGTGGTCCTGCTGGTCATGGCCGCAGATGGTTACATTGTCGAGGTATGGGAACGTGGCCCGCAAACCGTGCTGGTCAACCATTCGGTCCATCTCCCATTGGAAGACCGAGACTCCCTTCGTGACGCCAAATGGGACTCTTAAAAAATGGTAGAGCCGTCCGTCTGCCTCGAAGGCTGTGTACTTGCGGTCACGCGGGCGGATGGAGAGCTGGTGGTATGCGGACTTGAGGTCCACGGTGGAAAAGACTTTGTACTGTGCAATCCAATTGACCATGTCGGATATGCGGGGGAGGGGTACACATCTAGCTGCGTGTACCTATTGATGGTCTGACCATAGTCTACGACCATCCTCTGCTTCTCCCCGGTCTTCACAACTACCACCTGGGCTCTCCAGGGACTATTGCTGGCCTGGATTATGCCTTCCTTCAGCAGCCGCTGGACTTCAGACCGGATAAACATCCAATCCTGGGCGCTGTATCGTCTGCTCCTAGTGGCGACAGGTTTGCAATCCGGGGTGAGGTTCGCAAACAAGGAAGGCGGTTCAACCTTGAGGGTCGCGAGGCTGCAGATAGTGAGTGGGGGTATTGGGCCGCCGAATTGGAACGTTAGGCTCTGGAGGTTACATTGGAAATCTAACCCCAAGAGAGTGGGAGCGCAGAGTTGGGGAAGGACATAAAGCCTATAATTCTTAAACTCCCTCCCTTGCACCGTTAGGTTCGCGATGCAGAACCCTTTGATCTCTACGGAATGGGATCCCGCTGCCAGGAAAATCTTTTGGGTGCTCGGACGAATGGAAAGAAAACAACGTCTTACCGTATCCGGGTGGATAAAACTTTCCGTGCTCCCAGAGTCGATCAGGCATGGCGTCTCGTACCCGTTGACCAGCACCGTTGTTGTTGCCGTTTGGAGCGTACAGGGCCGCGATTGGTCCAGGGTCACCGAAGCCAGTCGTGGTTGTTGCATCGGGGCATTTTCTTCAGACCCCGTGGAGGCGTCTATGCTGGGGTCTTTGGCTATCAGCCAAGATGGCGGCGTCCATGGATCGCACGCGGTCGGGGGCGGACAAAATGGCCGCTCCCATGGATCGCACATGGCCGGGGGGGTCACAAGATGGCGGTGCCCATCCTCCCCGCGTGGTGTCCGGGACCCAAAATGGCGGCGCCCGCGGGCCGCACCTGGATCGTTGGGGGGGTTGAGTCTGCTGTCCCCGTTCTCCCCCGGAGATAACGGCGACCCCCTGGGACTGGCACACTGCTGAGTAGTGCCCTTTTTTGCCGCAGCTTTTACAGAAGGCTGGGCGGGCCGGACAGCGCTGCCGGGGGTGTTTCACCTGCCCGCAAAAATAGCAGCGGGGCCCACCCGGATGGTCTGGTGCTCTGGCCGCGCAGGCTTGCAGGGGGGTGGGGGGTGCCGGGGAGTCTGTCGCAACGGGGGTCCATGGAGCCCAAGGGGCTGCCGCGCGGTCGTGGCCATAGGCGCGGGCATTTTGTGAGGCCATGTCGAGGGAGGCCGCAAGGGCCCGTGCCTCTGTGAGTCCTAACCAGTCTCTCTCTAGCAGTCTCTGGCGAATTTGCGAAGACGTCATACCTGCCACGAAAGCGTCCCTGATTAGGAGCTCCATGTGTTCGTTTGCACTCACCGATGGGCAGTTGCAGTTCCTTCCTAATATCAACAGCGCGCTGTCGAACTTGTCCAGCAATTCTCCGGGGATTTGCCATCTCGCCGCGAGTTGGTGGCGTGCGTAGACCTAGTTTATGGGCCGAATGTAGACCCCTTTCAGCATGGTGAGCGCCGTCGGGAAATCCTCCGCGTCTTCAATGAGCGTGTAGATCTCCGGGCTCACCCTGGAATGCAGGAACTGCATTTTCTGGTCTTCCGTGGTCCGGCCGGGCGCCGTTCGAAGGTAACCTTCGAAGCATGCTAGCCAGTGTTTAAACACGGCCGCCGAGTTTGCTGCATGGGGCTGATTCGCAGACACTCTGTGGCGATCCGGAGCTCCATAGTCTTTTTAAGTCTGCTTAATAAATTGTAGCACAACAATTACTCACGAGACGAGAAGAGGTGAAGTCAATCAAAGGCTTTATTAAGCAAGACTTGTTCCGCAGCAGCTCAGTTACAGAATGCGGCTGCTGGGAGAACCCAGGCTTTTATACTCCGCCTTGCTGGGTGGAGCCAGCAGGCGGCTGATCCAACCAGGACCCAGTGTCTGTCTACCAATAGCCTCTCGGCATCACGGGTACCGTACTACCCCTAATACATACCACCACACTATCTTCCTCACTATTTTTTTTTTTCGAAAATATTTTATTGAAGCATTTGTAATTTTCACAATTTAACATATTGACATTTCTCAAACAACTGCACGGGCCGACGCACAAAAAAACCCCAGGAAGAACAACAAACAATAAACCACATCCCCCACTTCTCCCATCCTGTCCCAAATTACCCATATACTAAGTCCCCTGTCCTTATTTAACATCGCCATGCCTCCTGCTTTCCTTCCCCCCCACCCCCCCCCCCCCCCCGCTTTTCCCTTTCCCCCCTTACTGCTGACATTCAATTTTTGTTAAAGAAATCAATGAACGGATGCCAACTGCGGACGAATCCCTGAATTGATCCTCTCAGAGTGAACTTGATTTTCCCAGACTGAGAAACCCTACCATTTCGCTGACCCACACTCCTGACTTCGGGGGCTCCGAGCCCCTCCATCTCAACAAGATCCATCTCCGGGCCACCAGGGAGGAGAAGGCCAGGATATTGGCCTCACTCGCCCCTTTGCCCCTGGATCCTTCCACATCCCAAATATTGCCAATTCTAGACTCAGAGTTACCCTACCTTCCAGGACTTCTGACATAACATCCGCAAATCCCTGCCAGAATTCCCTCAGTTTCGGACATGCCCAAAACATATGAACATGATTGGCTGGGCTACCCCTACACCGTCCACATCTGTCCTCCACCTCCTCGAAGAACCTACTCATCCGGGCTACCGTTATGTGGGCCCCTTGGACTACCTTTAACTGAATCAAGCTAAGTCTAGCACAAGACGAGGATGCATTTACCCTTTTCAAGGCTTTTTCCCACAGTTCAGTTTCAAGCTCCTCTTCCCACTTCCTCTTCACCTCTCTGATAGGGGCCCCTTCCCACTCTAAGAATTCCCTGTATATCTCCGAAACCTTCCCACCTCCAACCCCTGTTTTTGACAGCACTTTATCCTGTAGTCCCCGCAGGGGAAGGCGAGGAACGCTTGGAACCTGCCTCCGTACAAAGTCCCGCACTTGAAGGTACCGAAACCCATTCCCACCCAGCAAATCAAACTCCTCCTCTAATGTCTCCAAGGTCAGAAAGCCCTCCTGGATGAGTAGATCCCCAAACCTCTCAATCCCTGCCCGCTGCCATACCTTAAAGCCCCCATCCAGCCCCCCCAGGGCAAACCGGTGATTGTCACAGACCGGTGACCACACTGATGCCCCCTCCAGTCTCATATGCTGCCTCCATTGCCCCCACACCCTTAGGGCTGCCACCACCACAGGACATGTAGTGTACCGAGCCGACGAGAACGGCAGGGGTGCTGTCAGTAAAGCCTCCAAACCCGGACCTTTGCAGGATGCTGCCTCCATCCGCTCCCAGACCGACCCCTCCCCCACTACCCACTTCCTGACCATCGATATGTTGGCCGCCCAGTAATAGTTCATAAAGCTCGGGAGAGCCAAACCCCCTCTCCGCGGATCCGTTCCAGGAGTGCCCTCTTTGCTCTTGGGTTTTACCCGCCCACACAAACCTCGATATCGCCGCATTCATACTTCTGAAAAAAGTCTTTGGGACAAAAATCAGGAGACACTGAAAAAAGAAAAGCAGTCTCGGAAGGACCGTCATCTTCACCATCTGAACCCTCCCCACCAGCGTCAGTGGGAGCATATCCCATCTACAGAAATCCCTTTTCATTTGATCCACTGCTTTGCCCAAATTTAACTTGTGAACCTGTCCCCAATCCTTGGCCACTTGAATCCCCAGATACCTAAAACTCCTCCCAACCACTTTAAAAGGTAGCTCCTTCAGTCTCCTTTCCTGCCCCCTTGCCTGGATCACAAACATCTCGCTCTTTCCCATATTTAACTTATAGCCTGAAAATCGCCCAAATTCTCCCAGCACCTCCATGATTTTGGTCATCCCCCCCCACCGGGTCTGTGACATGAAGCAGCAAATTGTGCGCCTAGAGAGAGACCCTGTTTCCTCCCCAATTATCTCCGGGACACAATCGGCCAACATTCGAGTGGCCAGGATCTTTGCCAATAATTTGGCATCTACATTCAAGAGGGAAATTGGCCTGTACGATCCACAGCTCTCCGGATCCTTGTCTTGCTTCAGGATGAGAGAAATTGATGCCTGTGAAAACATTGGAGGGAGTACTCCCAGCTCCTTGGACTCGTCAAAAGCCTTAACCAGGAGCGGGCCCAGTAACCCAGAGAACTTCTTATAAAAATCCATTGGGAATCCATCAGGTCCCGGGGCTTTACCCGATTGCATCATCCCCAGTCCACTATCACCTCCCCAAGCCCAATCGGGCCCCCCAGGGCCTCCACCAGCTCCTCATTTACCTTCGAAACTCTAGCCTCCCCAGGAATTGATTCATTCCCTCCTCCCCGACCGGGGTTCCGACTCGTATAGCCGGCTATAAAATTCCTGGAACACTTCATTCACCGCCCCCGGGTCCGTCACTGTCTTCCCCCTCATATCCTTTATTTTCCCTATTTCTCTTGCCGCCTCCTGTTTCCTCAGCTGATGCGCCAGCATCCTGCTAGCTTTCCCCCATGCTCATATATTGCACCTTTTGCCCTCCTCAGCTGTCCCTCCGCCTTACCTGTGGAAAGGAGCCCAAACTCCAGTTGAAGTCTCTGACGCTCCTTCAGCAGCTCCTCATTTGGAGACTCCGAATATCTCCTGTCCCCCTGTAAGATTTCTCCTACCAACATGTCCAGCTCGAACCGCTCAGTCTTATCCCTGTGGGCTCTAATCAAAATACATTCCCCTCTAATAACCGCTTTTAGTGCCTCCCAGGCCACCCAGCCGCAGTCTCTCCTGTGTCATTGATCTTTGTGTACTCCCGAATGGCCACCCTCACTCGCTCACAGATCTCCTCATCTGGTAACAGCCCTGTATCTAATCTCCACTGTGGGTGCTGGGACATTCCCGTACCTGCCTGTAGGTCTATCCAGTGTGGTGTCTGATCTGAAACCACAATTGCTGAGTACTCAGTGTCCTCAACCCCTGCTAACAGTGGTTTATCTAGTACGAAGAAATCTATCCTGGAGTATGCCTTATGTACATGGGAGGAGAATGAATATTCCCAGCTCCTTGGTCTCTCAAATCTCCATTGATCCACTCCTCCCATGCGCTCCATGAACCCCCGCAGTTCCTTCACCATTGCTGACAGTTTCCCTGACCTAGCACCGACCGGTCCAATCTCGGGTCCTGGGCCGTATTAAAGTCACCCCCCATAACCAGCCGGTGCGAGTCAAGGTCTGGGATCTTTCCCAGCACCTTCCTGATAAACGCAACATCATCCCAGTTTGGGGCATATATATTCACCAGCACCACTACCATTCCCTCCAGCTTCCCGCTAACCATAACAAATCTGCCTCCCGAGCCTGCCTCTATCCTCCCCACCTCGAATGTCACCCTTTTGTTAATCAGCATAGCCACCCCCTTGTTTTAAAGTCCAGTCCTGAATGAAACATTTGCCCGAACCATACCTTCTTTAATCTAATTTGGTCTCCCAACTTCATGTGTGTCCCCTGTAACATGGCCACATCCGCTTTTAACTGTCTCAGGTGTGCGAACACACAGGCTCTCTTGACCAGCCCATTCAGCGTTCAGTCCATGAACATTCTATGTAACCAGTCTGGTCGGGGGGGGGGGGGGGGGGGGGGGTGCTCTTGCCCCCCTCCCCTGCCGATCAGCCATGACCTTTCCTAGGCCAGCTCTTAGCCCATGTTCCACATCTCACTTAGTCCGCCCCTCGGCAGCGACCACCATCTGATCGCCATCTCCAGTCTCCTAGCTGTCCCTTTCCTGTCAGCTGTGCCCCCGCCCCCCCCCCCCCCCCCCCCCCCCCCCCCCCCCCCCCCCTCACTTCGTCTCTCCTCAGCTCTCCACCCACTTTGCTCCCGTGGACCAGCTATCCAGCTAGCCCAGCAGGTCTCACCCTCTGGCGCCAAAAAACCTGCCATCTGCCAGATTCTATCTCCCCTAAACATAACACAAGCACTCAACACAGTAACAACAATCCCCCAAAACAAGCAAACCATCCCCCAACGCACAGGCAACAAGGCCAACCCCTCCCCCTTTAACCGATTCTTCTCAGTCCCATGACCTTCAAACAGAATCAAACACAATAGAATATATTGTATTATTATTTTTTTTTTTTTAAATTTAGTTGTTAGCCAGATCTTGGTTGAAAGTTAGAGGGATGGCAGGGAAGGGAGTGCAATGTTCCTCCTGCAGGATGTTTGAGGTGAGGGATGCCGTTAGTGTCCCTGCTGATTTTACCTGCAGGAAGTGCTGCCATCTCCAGCTCCTCCAAGACCGAGTTAGGGAACTGGAGCTGGAGTTGGAAGAACTTCGGATCATTCGGGAGGCAGAGGGGGTCATAGATAGCAGCTTCAGGGAATTAGTTACACCAAAGATTGGAGATAGATGGGTAACTGTAAGAGGGACTGGGAAGAAGCAGTCAGTGCAGGGATCCCCTGCGGTCGTTCCCCTGAGAAACAATTATACCGCTTTGAATACTTGTGGGGGGGACGACTTACCAGGGGTAAGCCATGGGGTACGGGCCTCTGGCACGGAGTCTGTCCCGGTTGCTCAGAAGGGAAGGGGGGAGAGGAGCAGAGCATTAGTAATTGGGGACTCGATAGTTAGGGGCACAGATAGGAGATTTTGTGGGAGCATGAGAGACTCACGTTTGGTATGTTGCCTCCCAGGTGCAAGGGTACGTGATGTCTCGGATCGTGTTTTCCAGGTCCTTAAGGGGGAGGGGGAGCAGCCCCAAGTCGTGTCCACATTGGCACTAACGACATAGGTAGGAAAGGGGACAAGGATGTCAGGCAGGCTTTCAGGGAGCTAGGATGGAAGCTCAGAACTAGAACAAACAGAGTTGTTATCTCTGGGTTGTTGCCCGTGCCACGGGATAATGAGATGACGAATAGGGAGAGAGAGCAATTAAACACGTGGCTACAGGGATGGTGCAGGCGGGAGGGATTCAGATTTCTGGATAATTGGGGCTCTTTCTGGGGGAGGTGGGACCTCTACAGACAGGATGGTCTACATCTGAACCTGAGGGGCACAAATATCCTGGGGGGGAGATTTGTTAGTGCTCTTTGGGGGGGGTTTAAACTAATGCAGCAGGGGCATGGGAACCTGGATTGTAGTTTTAGGGTAAGGGAGAATGAGAGTATAGAGGTCAGGAGCACAGATTTGACGCGCAGGAGGGGGCCAGTGTTCAGGTAGGTGGTTTGAAGTGTGTCTACTTCAATGCCAGGAGTATACGAAATAAGGTAGGGGAACTGGCAGCATGGGTTGGTACCTGGGACTTCGATGTTGTGGCCATTTCGGAGACATGGATAGAGCAGGGACAGGAATGGATGTTGCAGGTTCTGGGGTTTAGGTGTTTTAGTAAGCTCAGAGAAGGAGGCAAAAGAGGGGGAGGTGTGGCGCTGCTAGTCAAGAGCAGTATTACGGTGGCGGAGAGGATGCGAGATGGGGACTCATCTTCCGAGGTAGTATGGGCTGAGGTTAGAAACATGAAAGGAGAGGTCACCCTGTTGGGAGTTTTCTATAGGCCTCCAAATAGTTCTAGGGATGTAGAGGAAAGGATGGCGAGGATGATCCTGGATAAGAGCGAAAGTAACAGGGTAGTTATTATGGGAGACTTTAACTTTCCAAATATTGACTGGAAAAGATATAGTTCAAGTACATTAGATGGGTCGTTTTTTGTACAGTGTGTGCAGGAGGGTTTCCTGACACAATATGTTGACAGGCCAACAAGAGGCAAGGCCACGTTGGATTTGGTTTTGGGTAATGAACCTGGCCAGGTGTTGGATTTGGAGGTAGGAGAGCACTTTGGGGACAGTGACCACAATTCGGTGACGTTTACGTTAGTGATGGAAAGGGATAAGTATACACCGCAGGGCAAGAGTTATAGCTGGGGGAAGGGCAATTATGATGCCATTAGACGTGACTTGGGGGGGATAGGTTGGAGAAGTAGACTGCAAGTGTTGGGCACACTGGATAAGTGGAGCTTGTTCAAGGATCAGCTACTGCGTGTTCTTGATAAGTACATACCGGTCAGGCAGGGAGGAAGGCTTAGAGCGAGGGAACCGTGGTTTACCAAAGAAGTGGAATCTCTTGTTAAGAGGAAGAAGGAGGCCTATGTGAAGATGAGGTGTGAAGTTTCAGTTGGGGCGATGGATAGTTACAAGGTAGCGAGGAAAGATCTAAAGAGAGAGCTAAGACGAGCAAGGAGGGGACATGAGAAGTATTTGGCAGGTAGGATCAAGGAAAACCCAAAAGCTTTCTATAGTTATGTCAGGAATAAGCGAATGACTAGGGTAAGAGTAGGACCAGTCAAGGACAGGGATGGGAAGTTGTGTGTGGAGTCTGATGAGATAGGCCAGGTACTAAATGAATATTTTTCGTCAGTATTCACTCAGGAAAAAGATAATGTTGTGGAGGAGAATGCTGAGACCCAGGCTATTAGAATAGATGGCATTGAGGTACGTAGGGAAGAGGTGTTGGCAATTCTGGACAGGCTGAAAATAGATAAGTCCCCGGGGCCTGATGGGATTTATCCTAGGATTCTCTGGGAGGCCAGGGAAGTGATTGCTGGACCTTTGGCTTTGATTTTTATGTCATCATTGGCTATAGGAATAGTGCCAGAGGACTGGAGGATAGCAAATGTGGTCCCTTTGTTCAAAAAGGGGAGCAGAGACAACCCCGGCAACTATAGACCGGTGAGCCTCACGTCTGTAGTGGGTAAAGTCTTGGAGGGGATTATAAGAGACAAGATTTATAATCATCTGAATAGGAATAATATGGTCAGGGATAGTCAACATGGCTTTGTAAAGGGTAGGTCATGCCTCACAAACCTTATCGAGTTCTTTGAGAAGGTGACTGAACAGGTAGATGAGGGTAGAGCAGTTGATGTGGTGTATATGGATTTCAGTAAAGCGTTTGATAAGGTTCCCCACGGTAGGCTATTGCAGAAAATACGGAGGCTGGGGACTGAGGGTGATTTAGAGATGTGGATCAGAAATTGGCTAGCTGAAAGAAGACAGAGGGTGGTGGTTGATGGGAAATGTTCAGAATGGAGTTCAGTTACAAGTGGCGTACCACAAGGATCTGTTCTGGGGCCGTTGCTGTTTGTCATTTTTATCAATGACCTAGAGGAAGGCGCAGAAGGGTGGGTGAGTAAATTTGCAGACGACACTAAAGTCGGTGGTGTTGTCGACAGTGTGGAAGGATGTAGCAGGTTACAGAGGGACATAGATAAGCTGCAGAGCTGGGCTGAGAGGTGGCAAATGGAGTTTAATGTAGAGAAGTGTGAGGTGATTCACTTTGGAAGGAATAACAGGAATGCGGAATATTTGGCTAATGGTAAAGTTCTTGGAAGTGTGGATGAGCAGAGGGATCCAGGTGTCCATGTACATAAATCCCTGAAAGTTGCCACCCAGGTTGATAGGGTTGTGAAGAAGGCCTATGGAGTGTTGGCCTTTCTTGGTAGAGGGATTGAGTTCCGGAGTCAGGAGGTCATGTTGCAGCTGTACAAAACTCTGGTACGGCCGCATTTGGAGTATTGCGTACAGTTCTGGTCACCGCAGTATAGGAAGGACATGGAGGCTTTGGAGCGGGTGCAGAGGAGATTTACCAGGATGTTGCCTGGTCTGGAGGGAAAATCTTATGAGGAAAGGCTGATGGACTTGAGGTTGTTTTCGTTGGAGAGAAGAAGGTTAAGAGGAGACTTAATAGAGGCATACAAAATGATCAGAGGGTTAGATAGGGGGACAGTGAGAGCCTTCTCCCGCAGATGGAAATGGCTGTCACGTGGGGACATAGCTTTAAACTGAGGGGTAATAGATATAGGACAGAGGTCAGAGGTAGGTTCTTTACGCAAAGAGTGGTGAGGCCGTGGAATGCCCTACCTGCAACAGTAGTGAACTCGCCAACATTGAGGGCATTTAAAAGTTTATTGGATAAGCATATGGATGATAATGGCATAGTGTAGGTTAGATGGCTTTTGTTTCGGTGCAACATCGTGGGCCGAAGGGCCTGTACTGCGCTGTATCGTTCTCTGTTCTATGTTCTATAAGCTTCAAGCAGCTTAAGCTAAATTATGCATGCAAGAATCATCCATCTTTCTTCTAGAAACCCCCCTCCCGTTGCAACTTGAAAGTTGTTTCTTTGTAATTCAGTACATAAAGCAATAAATCAAAATCAAATTACACAAGAAAAATCCTTTTCTTCCCGAACATCGCGACTTAACTCACAGAATTAAAAGACTGAAATTTTAAACA
This sequence comes from Scyliorhinus torazame, assembly GCF_047496885.1. Taxonomy (NCBI): domain Eukaryota; kingdom Metazoa; phylum Chordata; class Chondrichthyes; order Carcharhiniformes; family Scyliorhinidae; genus Scyliorhinus; species Scyliorhinus torazame. The sequence goes on from NC_092710.1 coordinate 293,905,916, forward strand.
AGACAAAACAAAACACAGAACTATTTTTCTCTCTCCCCCGCTTTTTCCCCTCCCCCAAACTCAGTCCACCACAGTTTGAATTTAAAAGTCCTTAAGCCGGATTGTTGGCTTTCATGAAAGTAGCCACATCTTCCGGCGAGCTAAAGTACAGCTCCCACATCTCATAGGTCACCCAAAGATGAGCCGGGTATGGCAGTCCAAATTTAATGTCTTTCGCAAACAGGGCCGCCGTAACTTTGTTGAAACTTGCTCTCCTCTTTGCGAGTTCTGCACCCGTCACCCAGATATCTGATTCTTCCCACATGTACGGTTTTGCCTGCCTGGCCCACTTCATAATACGCTCCATGTCGAGGAATCGACGTAGCCTCAACACCATGGCCCTCGGGGGCCCACGACCCTGGGGCTTATACACGAACACCCTATGTGCCCGGTCCATATCCAGCGGCTTGTCAAACACATCGGCCCCGACCATCTTCTCCAACATCTTCCCCACATACGCACCCGCATGTGATCCCTCCTTTCCTTCTGGCAGGGCGACGATTCAGATATTCTGCCTGCGGGACCGGTTCTCCAGGTCGTCTACCTTTACCAGCAGCCATTTCTGGCTGTCCTGAAGAATTCTAGTTTCCCAAGCCATCGCAGTGGACTCCTCCTCTCGGTCAGTCGCCAGCTCCTGCAACATTTGAATCTCCTGTCCCTGAGTCGTCATTTTCTCCTCCACCCAGTCAACCACCTCCTTAATCGAGGCTGTCACCTGGGTCATGTCTTCTGCACACCCCTTATGGTGCAGGGCGAACTTCTCATCCAGGTACTCGACCCATTGCTCCATTGTCCAGTGAGCTGGCGTGGAAGAACTTGGTCTCGTTACCATTGTGCTCGATGACCTCTGAGCCTTGCTGTCACTCATCTTTTGGTTTCTTCTTTTTTGACTCTTATTTGAACACGATTTCAGAAATTGGGGGTCACCTCCTTTTCCTTTCACTTTGATCAATTTATGTTGAGAAATTTCCAGAAAAACCCAGCTTAAAAACCATTAAAAGACCATTAAGGGCGAGAGTTTCTGAATGTGGGACCATTCACTCCATGGCCGCCACCGGAAGTCTTTCCTCACTATTAACTAGTAGAGTTGACCAGGGAGAACCAGTGGATGTGGTTTGTTTAGACTTTCAGAAGGCTTTCGACAAGGTTTCACATAGCAGTGTCCTGAGATGGATAGAAAGCTGGTTAGTGGACTAGAAGCAAAAGGTTGAAATTTTAAAAATAATTTCTGAATAGCAGTCAGTGACTAGTGGGGTACCGCAGGGATCTGTGTTTGGACCCCAACAGTTCACATTATATATTAATGATTTGGACGAGGGAACTAAGTGTATATCTCCAAATTTGCAGATTATACAAAGTTAGGTGGGAGAGTGAGCTGTCAGGAGGATGCAGAGATTCTTCAGTGGGATTTGGACAGACTGAGTGAGTAGGCATATGCATGGCAGATGCAGAATAATGTGGATAAATGTGCAGTTATCCGCTTCAATAGTAAAAATAGGAAGGCAGATTATTATTTGAATGGGTGTAAATTGAGTGAGGTGGATACTCAGCGAGATCTTGGTCTCCTCGTGCATCAGTCGCTGAAAGTAAGCGTGCAGGTACAGCAGGCAGTAAAGAAGGCAAATTGTATGTTGGCCCCCATAGCGAGAGGATTAGAGTATAGGAATAGAGATGTTTTACAGCAATTGTATCGGGCATTGGTGATGCCACACCTGCAGTATTGTGTGCAGTTTTGGTGTCCTTATCGGAGGAAGGATGTTCCTGCTATGGAGGGAGTGCAGCTAAGGTTTATCAGGCTGATTCGTGGGATGGTGGGACTGTCATATGAGGAGAGACTGTCAGTTAAGATTATTTTCATTGGGGTTCAGAAGCGTGTGAGGTGATCTCATAGAAAATTACAAAATCCTAACAGGATTAGGCCGCGTAGGTTCAGAAAGAATGTTCCCAATGGTGGGGGGAGTCCAGAACTAGGGTTCATAGTTTTAGGATAAGGGAAAAATCTTTTAGGACAGAGGTGAGGAGAAATTTATTCACCCAGAGAGTGGTGAATCTGTGGAATTCACTCGACAGAAAGTAGATAAGAACAAAATGTTGTGTAATTTCAAGAAGGAATTAGATCTAGCCCTTGGAGCTAAAAGGATCAAGGGATATGAGGGAGAAGGTAGGATCATGAAGTTGATGATCAGCCATGGTCATAATGAATGGCAAAGGAGGCTCAAAGGGCCGAATGGCCTCCTCCTGCTTCTATTTTCTACGTGTGTTTCTATGTATGCTGTGATGTCAAGTTTTGTATCATACGCAAACTTTGAAATTGTACTTCCTATACCCAGATAATTTATTCCCCAGGTCCAGGTCATTTGTTGTATGAGTATCCATGCATACAACAGTAGTAGTATTGTCAAAAACTAATAATCAATTCAGAGACATAGGGCAATGCTCTGGGGACATAGGTTTGAATCCTACCTTGGCAGATGGTGAAATGTGAATAGAAATTTGAAATAAAAGAATCTATTGATGTCCATGAAACCATTTTTGTAAAACCCCATTTGCTTCACTAATGTCCTTTAGGGAAGGAATCTGGTATTCTTACATGTAACTCCAGACCCACAGCAATGCGATTAAGGGGCGGCACGGTGGCACAGTGGTTAGCACTGCTTCCTCAAAGTGCCAGGGACCTGGGTTCGATTCCAACCTTGGGTAACTCTTTGCGTGGAATTTGCACATTCCCCTGTGTCTGCATAGGTTTTCCTCCGGGTGCTCCAGTTTTCTCCCACAACCCAAAAATGTGCAGGTTAGGTGGATTGGCCATGTTAAATTGCCCATTAGGATAGGGTTGCAAGAATAGGACGAGGGATTGGGCCTCGGGTGGTGTGGTTGTTCAAAGAGTTGGTGCAGACTCGATGGGCCAAATGGCCTCCTTCTGCACTATAGGGACTGAAAAATGTTTATAATCACAGAACTCTAAAAAGAAATGGCCTCACAAGCCACTCAATTCATGTGATGAGCAACAATTGCCAGTGTTGTCCACATCCCATGAATGATTTTTTAAAAATCATCAAATAACCTAACAAGTTGGGTCAGACAGAATTTCTTTGACAAATTCATTCCTTCTTAACCCATGCTGCTCAATTTTGCACTTTACTCTGGAAGTTTCTCCAGAAGTTCTCCCATCATTGGTGTTAGAATTATTGATCTGTAGTTACCACATGTATCAATTGCAGTCCTTAAGTCATCTGGCATCACTCCCATATCCAATATGTTCAAAGAGTGGTTATGGTCTGAAATGCACTGCCGAAGCATGATGTGGAGGCTAATTCAATCCAGGCATTCAAAGGGAATTATACTGATATCTAAAAAGGAAAGCTGCGCAGGGAGGTGGGGGAATTGCACTAGGTGAATTGCTCATTTGGATAGCCAGTGTGGACACGATGGGCTGAACAGACTCCTCGCAGCGGTCTAACAATGTTGTGATTCTGTGAAGAATGATTGAAATATTGCAGCAAGAGCTTCTCCTATCACCACACGAGCTTTCCTCAGCAGTCCTGAATGCATCCTGTTGGGAGCAGGTGACACATGATGTCAACATGTTTAACTCCTCCTTTCTGCCAAATTTTACTGTATCCAATATCTCTGTGCTGCCACTCCCAGCACACGACTCTGCCACTGTTAATCTAACCATCCACGTCTTTTCAAAAGACAGATGAAAAGTACGTATTCAATACATCAATCATGCCCTCTTCCTCCACAAAATTCCTAATCAGAACATACAGTGCAGAAGGAGGCCATTCGGCCCATCGAGTCTGCACCAACCCACTTAAGCCCTCATTTCCACCCTAAGCCCATAACCCAATAACCTCTCCTAACCTTTTTTTTGGTCACTAAAGGCAATTTATCATGGCCAATCCACCTAATCTGTATGTCTTTGGACTGTGGGAGGAAACCGGAGCACCCGGAGGAAACCCACACAGACACAGGGAGAACGTACAGACTCCGCACTGACAGTGACCCAGAGAGGAATCAAACCTGGGACCCTGGCGCTGTGAAGCCACAGTGCTATCTATTTGTGCTACCGTGCTGCCCTTAGTTGCTCTAATTGGCCTCACCGTTCTTATAATTTGTCTTTTACATTTCAATTGTTTATAAAAGATTTTTCAATGTCTTTTTATGTTAACTCTTAGTTTTTCTCACATACACACTTTATCATGTCCTTTATCAAATTCCCCTATTCTGCCGTATTCTGTATCTGACATTTGATTCTGCTTTATTTTAACCTCTATTTTGATTGTCATCCAGGGGTTCTAACCTTAGACGCCCTATCTATGGGAATGTGCTTGGTTTGTACCCAAATTATCTCTGCCTTGCAGGCCTACTGGACTTATTGTGCACTTTATCAACTTACTGCCGAGTTCCTTTAATGTTAAGAGTGTGTGACATGTGAGGAGCCCCTGAGCTAAACTTTCTCAGAAGGGGTTTCTTGGCCCACAGCTTAAACTTGCTCCCCACCCTCTGGCCCGCTCCTCATCCGCTCTCTGCTTTTCGCCAAGTTTGACTGCTGCCAAAGACGGGAAGGGGAAAATGATACAAGCATTGTCATGTTCACAGTCACTTTGATATCAGCAGTTATTTTGTTGATGTTGTGTCTTATCGGGATAACTGCTCCTAATTTGTGCAAACCTCATCAGTTTGATCAGATGCAACATGCTGCTCAGATGCTCTGGAGAATGAAGTTTTACATAGGCAGAAGGTGTAGGGGAGACATGAGGAAGAACCTTTTTATGCGGTGGGTAGTGGGAGTCTGGAATTAGCTGCCCGAGTTGATGGTGGAGGCAGAGGCCCTAAACTCTTTTGAAAAGTACCTGGATCTGCACCCTAAGTGCTGTAAGCTACAGGGCTTTGGATCGGGTGCAGGAAGGTGGGATTAGAAAGGGCCTGTGTGTCTTCTGGCTGGCATGAACTAGATGGGCCAAATGGCCTCGTCCTGTGCCGTCACTTTTCTATAAATCCCATGATTCTATACAAAGTGCCTGTTGGAGAGCATAGGTGGAGAGGTTTGATGAGAACTCATGTTTCTTAAGGAAAGCAAAAATATTTTCTGCAGTTGATATAAAATTGTCTGTGCTAATAAATATCTTTTTTAAAAATGCAAGTTCTTTCACTTTTATAAACTTAAGGGGGAGTCTGGGAACTTTGCTGTGGAAAGAATTAAAGATCTTTATTGTCAAGTGAAATCCATAGCCTTCTTAAGAGTCTGCCCATGACTGATTAAAACAGAAGAGAAAGGATTGGCTCAAAGACTCTGTCCCAGACACAGTCATGTTTGTGAATCGTTCAGTACGGGAGAGCTGTCAACCATGGAACACAACTAATGGGGAGGGAGGAATAATTATCCAAGACTGGTTTAGAAAACTACACAGGCAGAAGCCTAATAGAAGAGTAGCTACAAATTTTCCTGCGAATGTAGAGCATGACAACTGGAAAAAGGACAAGAGAGAAAGGCATGGCAGAAAGAATATTTAAGGAATGATTGGGGGAAGAATTGTTAGAATAGCAGTGTTGAACAATGGTTAGCACAGTTGTTTCACAGCTCCTGGTTCCCAGGTTCGATTCCTGGCTTGGGTCACTGTCTGTGGGGAGTCTGCACATTCTCCCCGTGTCTGCGTGGGTTTCCTCCGGGTGCTCCGGTTTCCTCCCACAGTCCAAAGATTTGTGGGTTACTTGGATTGGCCATGCTAAATTGCCCTTAGTGTCCAAAAAGCTTAAGTGGGGTTACTGGGTTATGGGGATAGGGTGGAGGTGTGGGTGCTCTTTCCATGGGTCGGTGCAGACTCGATGGGCCGAATGGCCTCCTTCTGTACTGTAAAGTCTATGTGTATTGTAAATGCGTCCGTGAGGATTTTATTTGAGCGCTCTTGTGACTTCATTGCAGATAACAACAGGAAGTCTTTATGAATGCCTTCACAATGTTGTTCCCAGTTCCCCTGCTATTTAACATATGATGGGATTACGTGTGTTTGAGGTGCTGTCTTGAGGTTAAATTGAGACACAGTCTATTCTCCCAGCTGGAGTTAAAAGACCACAGCCCACTATATGCAGAAGAGCAGAGACATTCTCCGCAGTGTATATTCTTCAACCAACACCACTAAAGCAAAATACCCGATAATGATCACATTGTTGTTTGGGACGGATCTTGTTGTGTGCATTGGTTTAATCTTTAACATTACATAACTTCACTTGCAAAGTACTTAATTGGTTGTAAAGCACTCTGGGAAGTGCCGAGGTCATGAAAGGCGCTTTATAAACGCAGGTCTTTTTTTGCCTTCGGCCTTTTGTGTATGGAGAGCCGCTAACATAATATAATCCCAAATCTGGCAATAGCCCAGGTTGCTCCATAACTGGACTGCAACTTGTGGTTTGTGACCAGAGTCCTTTGTCCTCACGGTGGAGATACAATGAACTTTGGAAAGAGGTTGAAAACCACCTTGAGCTGGACGAACCCATCCTCTGGTACACCCAGTCTGCCCAGCTCCCGGCACCATCTCCCACACACATACACACACAGACTTGTTTTACAATCAGTTTTATTGAAACAGTTCAAAAATCTCCTTTCGATTTTCCAGAGTAGCGTGAAGCAGGGGCTTAAATTTTCCAGTTAATTTACTGATTTGCCAGGTAACCTCTATTTACTGCAGAAATGCATCAAATACCCCTAGAAAACAATATTTGCTTTTACAATCAACAGTAGCCGCAATTAATTTCCATAAAACAGTACATCTTGTACGAAATAGAACGCATGAGCCCATTGCATCTGGAAATTGGTTTCATGGTCACAGCAGGAAGGTTAGTCGAATATTAAAATGTAATCAGAAAACATTTTTGCCAAATGCGATTAATGTAGCTAAAAATAAAATGAATCCCATTGGGAAACGAAGCCCTCCGTTAAAAAAATTCCAGAAGTTTACTCGGACCGTTGACTGAAGCACTGCCGTGTACTGAGAGACAGTCACTGACTACACCAGCCTTTTATCTATCTGAAAGGGGGGGGGGGGGGGGGGAATCACACTTCCTTCTGCGTTTCCGTGTTAGAAATTGTGCCCTCATGAGGTAACATTTACAAAGAAAGCGGGTTGTAATCCCCCCCCCCCCCCCGTTTAAATATCAAATAGGCAATGTTTGCTTTTTGGATTGTTTTTAAATGTTAAATTAAGCCCAGATATGATGTGAAGAGGTAGTTTGAGTGTCTTTTCAATAAATATTCAATCCGTTATCACTAGATACCCAAACTTGTTAGCCGATTATCCCCCCCCCCAAAAAAAAAGTATTTAAAAATGAACTTTCTCCGGCAGTTTCTAAATGAAGACGTCGGGTGTGTGTGTGTTTGTTTGTGTGTGTTGGGGAAATCCAATCTTTGCTTCAGCCAGTGGAAACAGTCTCTCCTTGAAGTCAAACATTGGCTGTCTTCTGTTTTCCAGGTTCCGGCTGGTCTTTACTCCAAATGCCCCCTTTCGCGCAGAGTAAATTTAAGGACATTTTTTTGTTGTTTTTTTTGTAGGAAGGATCTCGCTTGGCCTCGTTTCAACAAGAGGGGGAAAAAAATCGTCGGTTCTCCCCGTCTAATTATTTACACAAAAAGGGAGCAAAGCGTCAGTAGAAAGGTTGTGAAGGGAATTCTCCTGCCAGCCATGGCAACAATCAGGGAGGCGAAATCCAGCAGAGCCAATGGAGGGAGAGGGGGAGAGAGAGGGAGAGACAGAGAGACGTTAAAGTACCATCAAACTCGTTTTAGTCCGACTTGATCGCTTCAGGGAGGTCAAGTGAAATAATTTTGGTTTAAGTAGGAAACTCGGTCTTCACTACCGATGATTTGGTCTTCAGAAAAACAGAAGAAGGACACACACACGAAAAAATCTCTTGGAGGGTTGAGCTCGCCTGCCGCCTGCCCATCATGCGTTCCACCGTGTGGAGGTTTTTCGTTGTTGTTGTTTGAATGGGAATGCTGGCTCTTGTCAGGTGAGGCTGGTGTATCTTCTCTAGCAGGAGAAGTAGAGGATGGAGGTAGTGATGGTGAAGGGGAGGAGGAAGATGCTGCTGGGGGAGTGCAGGCTGCTTCCCCCGCCTGTGCCGGTGGTGTTCATCGTGGTGCTTTGGCTGGAGTTCGGGCCAGTGCCCGAGGTGAGGGAGGGCTCGCTGGTGACCGAGGTGTTGTTCATGGAGATGCTGCTGCTGCTCCCAGTGCCCATTGTGGAGGTCGTACTGTTCGCCGCCTGAAGTGGGAGAGAGACACACACACAACCTGTCACATGCGGTCACATACAGCTCACCCTTCCCCTCCCCAACTGGAATATACGCAGCTGCCCACTTCTGACACATGTTCAAGAGCCACGGCTCTCTGCCCAGTTCCTGTCGCCAATATGTTTCTAGAGTGGAGCACATTCTGCACTAAATTAGTTGCCCACTCGACAATATCCATTTAATAGTGAGCACAACCATATCCTAAAACCAATATATCACTGCATGGAGGAATTAAACTCGATATATCACTGCATTGAGGGATTAAACTCGATATGTCACTGCATGGAGGAATTAAACTCGATATATCACTGCATGGAGGAATTAAACTCGATATATCACTGCATGGAGGGATTAAACTCGATATATCACTGCATGGCGGGATTGTCACCAATATATCGATATATCACTGCATGGAGGGATTAACATCAATAGATCGATATATCACTGCATGAGGGATTAACACCAACAGATGATATATCACTGCATGGAGGGATTGTCACCAATATATCGTTATATCACTGCATGGAGGGATTAACACGAATAGATCGATATATCACTGCATGGAGGGATTGTCACCAAGATATCGATATATCACTGCATGGAGGGATTAACACCAACAGATCGATATATCACTGCATGGAGGAATTAAACCCAATATATCGATATATCACTGAATGGAGGAATTAAACCCAATATATCGATATATCACTGAATGGAGGAATTAAATCCAATATATCGATATATCACTGAATGGAGGAATTAAACCCAATATATCGATATATCACTACATGGAGGGATTAAGGCCAATATATCGATATATCACTACATGGAGGGATTAAGACCAATACATCGTTGTGTGATGCTGTAAAATTGGTGATAGTCCGTTTAAATCTCTCCCGAATTTTCGCCCCATGGACTAAAACCGTGCGGGATTGAGGGCCGTTAAACAAGGGCTTTGCACTAAATTCCCGATCTACCGGTAAATGTGGAGAGCTTGAGTCGGTGGCTGGGATCCAGGACAGAAGGGAATGAAACCAGAAGGGAGACAGGTTCTGTGTTTCCCCTTACCCCCTGAGGGTTAAATGCCCCGTTGGGAGGGGCACGCCTGTCTCCCACCCCATCCTCTCTCTGCCCAGAGCCGGGGAAGTGGAGATGCGGTTAACCAGAGGGAGCGGGAACTCCCTCCACACACAGCTCCTCACCACCCCATCCCCCGCAAAACAGGAGCCATCAGACCCCCTGAGCGAGGAGGTCTGGATATTCCCATCTTCTGAAATAATTTAGTGAGTATTATTGCAAGGGATCAACTGCTCTCCAAACAACCCAGCCGCTCCTTCCATTATTGAACAGGTCATTCAATATCCCTCACTGGCAGCACCAACATATCGCTCCTCCCGACAGCGGGTAGTGGTCGGTAACCGGGCAGAACGCTTTCCAGTCAGAGTTGTAGCTGTCTGACACTTTGAAACCCCCTCTAGCAGGGCTGTAAACTTACCGGAACATCCAGGCAAACAACACTGAACAGCTGTGCTGTGTACATACCTGCAATGGTATTAAAGCCGCGAGTGCAACCGCCCCGAAGCATAGGCTCCACATTTTAGTCATTGTTGTTGTCTTTGAGAGAGAGTGTTTTCTTTTGGAGTTTCTCTCGAGGTGTTTCTTTGTTTCTCTCCCTCCCACCCTCTCAGGAAATTCCTCTCCAAACACTTTGATGTTTCTGTTTGTTTTTCCCTGTGGTTTGTGTCCTCTCCGCGGGCGCGAACCTGGCTGCTTCCCGGTTCCGAGTGACGGCGGGATGGAGACGGCGACTCGCTTTTATATGAGGAGAGACCGTGACGTGTCCATGGATCAGAGGGAATCTAACTCCCGTGTCTCCCCTCCTCCTCCCCCTCCCACCCCCACACTGACCAACAGGGCCACACAGCACAGCTCTGCTGGAGAGAAGAGAGAATGTGTCAGAGAGAGAGAATGTGTGAGGGAGAATGTGTGAGAGTGAGGGAGAGGATGTCAGAGAGAATTGGGCGGGATTCTCCGTTTCTGAGACAAAGGGCTGGATTCACCGATTTGAAGGTTAAGTGCCCACGCCAGCATGGGAGCTGTGCCATTTTACGATGCCAACATCGGCAGCAACACTCACCGAGCCTGCTACCGGTGAGGGGCCAGCAGCCCGGCTCCCGCGCCAAAAACGTCCGGAGAATTGCTGGGTGATGGGGCCATGAATGTGCACGGCAATGACCTGCAGCGGTCGCGCTGTAAAACATGGAGCCAGCCGTGCGCGGACCTGACCTGCCAAATACTGCTCCCCTGGCCATCCCCCATCTGTCCCCCCAGCCCTCGCGGAAGGCCCCCCACCCCGGCCAGCAGCACGGCTCCCAGCCGACTGTGAAGGCACTGGACACAGTCCGCAGCCGCCACGCCAGGTTGCTGACCGCTGAGACCGCAAGTGAACTGCGTCGTCGGGAAGTCGGCCAATCGGAGGCAGTGAATAGCGGAGGTCCTGGAGAATAATGATGTGCCAAAGGTGTTTAAATGCCACGCGGCGTGCAACGCATTTATGTCATTTCCGTGGTGCCAGAGGACCCCGATTTGGCGTGAAACCGGCGCCTCCCACGTTTTGGCATCAGAGGTTATTCTCCGCCCAATCGCGTTTCGTGATTTTGGCATCGGCCGACAGTGAATCCTGCCCTAAGTGCTGACGCCAGCGGAGCGTGGAGATTTACAACAGAAAAACCGGCACAACACCTGCACTTCAAGCTACAAACATCAGCTACTTCAAATGGGTGCGCATCGGTACCACGTGGAACGCAATGAACTCCACGAAAACCGGTGCTAGATTCATCGGGTCCGTGATTGGCGCAAACGCCGCAGCTGCACTTAACCGATCCATTCCCCCAGACCTCCCAGCCAACCAGATGGCTGGAAGGAGAGCAGCGCCACGGTTCAGGGTCGCTGAGCCGGAGACTCTCCTGGACGCGGTGGAGGAGAGGCGGATGAGCCTATACCCTGGCCGGAGGGAGGCCGCCAGGCTCCGCTGTTCACCATCCCTGGGCACAGGTGGCGGTAGCAGTCAGCGTCATGGGCAACGTTGTCCGGACCGGCATCCAGTGCAGGAAGAAATTGCACAACCTCCTCAGGGTGGCCAAGGTGAGTTGGCTGCTCCATGCTCCTCGCCCTCCCACGAACCCGTAACAAAGTCCCAACCCTTCCACGTGACGGCCAAATCTCCACCCTACCCCACATGCCAGCACCCATGCCAGCTGCCATGGCCAGGTGCCCTGGCCACTGAGACACCATTTACCCAATCCCTGGGCTGCATGCGTCGGACCGTCTAAAAGTTTAGTTGTATGTGTTTCCACCCCACCCTCCCCAGGAGAAGGCCATGCACAACCGCAGGGAGCGGGAGAAGACCAGAGGGGACCACAGACCTGCGGCCCCTCACCGTGCCTGAGCAGACGGCCCTGATTGTGGCCGGTGGCCCAGAGGAAAGAGAGATCACCGAGGTGGAGGGCGGTCACGGGCGAGGAAGTGAGACCCCGCTGAGCTGTGGTTCCCCATGATACGTGTTTCGAGACCCCCTCCTCACCCCCACACCACCCTCACCCCCACACCACCCCCACACCACCGTCACCCCTGTTGTAGTCAATATTTTCCTGCTCCTGCAGTAGAAAGATTCAACAACGCTCGTTGAGACAAAATAACAAGGCAGGTTATGTGGATTAGTCATGATAAATTGCCCTTAGTGTCCAAAATTGCCCTTAGTGTTGGGTGGGGTTACTGGGTTATGGGGATCGGGTGGAGGTGTTGACCTTGGGTAAGGTGCTCTTTCCAAGAGTCTGTGCAGTCTCGAATGGCCGAATGGCTTCCTTCTGCACTGTAAATTCTATGTTAATCATGTTAATTCTATGTTTCAAAACGACTGCATGCAGTAATGGCTGAAACTGCAGAGAGCAATTAATGAAACTGCTGATTCCTTCTCAAGTCTGCGTTTTTACAGAAAATCAGTTCAATATTTATACATTATCATTATCAAGATTGCGTGACTACAGCTTAGTCAGGAATTCGATCGGAAGTAGAAACGGAAGCAATGCCTGCTGACCTTATTGGGCTCTTTGTCGCATCCCTCATGCAATTATCTTGTCCTTGGAGGGAACATTGAGAGGTCGGAGGAGACTTATTTCTTCCTGACCTTATCTTGTCTTATTCCTACGGCCCTGTGTTATGACAAGTTAGTCTTATAAGGAGTTGCCGAGGTACGGTATTTTGGAATGGCTTGACCTTCTCTGATCTTATTCATACTTCAAATTATGCAGAGTTGACCTTATTAGTCTTACAGGGGTCTGAAATAGTTAGGGCAGCATTTCTTACATTGTATCAAGTATTTTGACCAGTCTTCCCATTGACCAGTTTTCCCATCATGCCATTACTTTATTCGTACCATATCACATTCCCTCCTTTTGTCATATCATGACAACTAGTTAAATAGGTATATCCATGACTCGATTGAAAATGCATTTACACAAGCAACCAAGCAATCCTATCCCTACTAACAGAAGTAGTAACAGCATGAAGGCCTTAAAGATCCAGTCAAATAATCCGTGACCCAACCACGCTAGCCAACCCGGCCGGTTATAGTCATGAAATTCACTGCCAATCTCTTGAATTTGAGCAGCCTGTCTCCTAATATGGTCGGCCAGGTTAGTGATATTTCCAGAGCCATCTGGAATATAAGTACAGTACTCCTGACCTACGATAGCGCACGTTTCTCCCTGCGAGGCAAACAGATATTCCAAAGCCAGTCGAGTTTGTAATGCCACGGTCCGGACAGCCACTAGCTCAGCTGAGACCTCAGCCAGTGCCTGTCCAGTTTCCCTGGCTTCTGCTGCCGTTACGTTCACCAGTTGTTCCAATGCTGAGGACATGTGGATCAGTTCGTTGGCTGCCTTGCCCGTTCCATACAAGGGCCATCATAAAGAACTGTTCCGTTTTAGAAATAGTCCTTTTTGCGCGCAAGGGGGAGTGCTTAAGGGTGGGTAGGTGACGCATTTGAGGTACGACATATCCCAAAAAGCTGGATCCTGTCCAATCAATGGGGGGGCCACGGAAATGCTTTAGTGCCGCATATGAAATAGGTTCTATTATAGGCCGTAAAATCATCAGCTGATGTCATCCAGGGGATTGGGGATGTCTGTCCCCATGAAATGTTAGAAGTTATATTCCACGGTTAAACATGCCCTTGCTGGATATGCCTGGTACCAGTCCTTGCCAGTCAACTTAGCACCTACTTTGCTCCATTAACTTTCCTTTCCCTGATTTATTTCCCCCCTCACCCCCACACCACCCTCACTCCCACACCACCCTCACCCCCCCAGCCCCACACCACCCTCACCCCCACACCACCCTCACCCCCACACCACCCCCAACCCCAAACCACCCTCGCCCCACACCACCCTCACCCCCACACCACCCACACCACCCCCACCCACCCCCCAACCCCAAGCCACCCTCACCCCATACCACCCTCACCCCACACCACCCTCACCCCCACACCACCCTCACCCCCCCAAACCCACAACACCCTCACCCCCACACCACCCTGATCCCCCAAACCCCCCACCCCCCACACCCTCACCCCCCCACACCACCCCCACACCACTCTTACCCCCACACTACACCCACCCCCACACCACCCTCACCCCCACACCACCCCCACACCACCCCCACATACCCCCCACACCACCCCCCAACAACCTCACTCCCACACCCCACCCACACCACACCACCCTCACTCCCACACCACCCTCACCCCCAAACCACCGCCACCCCCACACCACCCCCACACCACCCCCACACCACCCTCACCCCCACCCCCCCCCACAACCCCAAACCTTCACCACACTCACCCCCACACCACCCCCACACCACCACCACCCTCCCCACCCCACCCCACCCCCACACCTCCAAACCACCTTCACCCCCACACCACCCACACCACCCTCACCCCCACACCCCCACACCACCCTCACCCCCACACCACCCACATCCCCCACACCACCCTCACCCCCAAACCACCCCCACCCCCACACCACCCCCACACCACCCTCACCCCCACACACCCCCACACCCCCAACCCCCACACCACACCACCCCCACACCACCACCACTCTCCCCACCCCACCCCATCCCCACACCTCCAAACCACCTTCACCCCCACACCACCCCACACCCACACCACCCTCACCCCCACACCACCCCCACACCCCCACACCGCCCTCACCCCCACACCACCCACACCCCCACACCACCCTCACCCCCACACCACCCCCACCCCCTCACCCCACACCACCCCCACACCACCCTCAGCCCCACTCCACACCCACACCCACACCACCCTCACTCCCACACCCACACCAACCCCTCACCACCCCTACCCCCCAACCCCACACCACCCTTACCCCCCAATCCCACACCACCCTCACCCCCACACCACCCCCACACCCACACCACCCTCAACCCACACCCACACCAACCCCACACCACCCCCACCCCCCAACCCCACACCACCCTCACCCCCACACCATCCCAGAAACTCTCACCTCGGTTGGGCACATTAGTGAAGAGGCTCCTGGGACACTACCTGGTGAGCACCACACAGCTCATCCAGGACAGCAGGTGGGGGTAGGAGTACCCATGGGGCTGGACGGACGGAGGGCAGCCTGACCCCAGCAACCAGCTGCCGCTCAGATGGGTCCCGGCTTCTGGAACATCCAGTCCCACCCATAGTGGAGATGCAGTCAGGGAGCCAGGGGCCACAAGAGGGGATGACGGCGAGCATCCAGCATCTGCGGGTGTAGGTGGAGGAGTCCAACCGTGTGCAGGAGCAGGGGTGGTGCCGATCATGCTTGCCACCCAGGCCAACACCGCACGGGTGGCGTCCGCGTTGGAGGAATTGGGGACGACGGTTGCGGCTATGGATCAGCGCGTCCAAGGCCTGGGGAGTTCTGTGCAGGCGCTGGCCGAGGCCCAGGTCAGGGCCTCTCACACGCAGCCATGTGCCACAGCCACCTGGACATTGCAGCGGCGCTCCTCAGCATGGCCAACTCGCAGCAGGCCGTGGCTGGGAATGTCGGCGGCATTGCCCAGGCGATGGCCGGTGTGGCGCAGACACTGGGCGAGGTGGCCCAGACCCAGAGGGAGATGGCCCAGTCCCCGAGGGAGATGGCCCAGTCACTGGCTGGTGTGACACAGACCCACATGGTGGTGGCACAGTCACAGCGTGATGTGGTGCAGTCCCAGACGGAGATGGAGATAGTCCACTTCCTGTGCTGCATAGTCGCGAGCGTGTAGACCCTGGTCTAAACCTGAGCAGGCCTCCAGGACTGGCAGCACCAGGTGACGGGGGGGCCTCAGGGGATGGCTCCTCTCACACCCCCATCCCATGGAGTAGCCTGGGGGACATTGGGCACTTGGAGAGAGGAGGAGGTGGTGGGGCCCAATCCAGTGACTCCCACAGAGGAAGTGCCGGAACAGCGCAGCACCTCGGACTCTACCCCTCCTGCCCCTGGTGCATCTGGTGGGCAACAGGCAGAACAGGATGGCACCACACAACCCGGGACACCCGAGCAGCGGCCGGGCCCCTCCAGGCCAGGCCGCCCCAGGAGGCGCATGCCAACGGGGGCCCTTGTCGCAGGGCAGGAGTCACAGCAGGCACCCCTCTACTGCTGTACTGTCTGGGTAACCACCTATGCATAGTGTTAGGGCCTGTAAGGTCAGAATTTTAGACCCAGCTGCTCTCTCAAACTGCTCTCTCAAACTGAAACTAAAAACTTCAAAATGGCCGAGCTGAAGCCCAGCTCCACCCACACTCTGACATCACTGCATTTCTTAAAGGTACATTGCTTAAACATCCATTTCTTAAAGGTACTCTCACATGACAACAGGCACTGACCACCATTACGGCAGCCATCTTGCTGCGCACCCACTGACCATACACCTCGTCAAGGTGATGGTCGCCCTGAACGTCTACGCGATGGGGTCCTTCCGGTCGGCGATTCATACACCCCCATCGATTGCCCCCCTGGACCTGGGGCATCCCGGCGATGGCAGCGAACCCTGCTTCCTGGGCATCCTGATGGGCTTGGTCCACATGGAAATGGATATATCGCTCCTGGGTATATGGGTACTCCATGACGGAGCGGATGCACCTGTGAGATCCCGGACAGGTCCCCACTCGGCGACTGGAAGGACCCCCATCGCATAGATGTTCAGGGCGGCCGTCACCTTGACGAGGTGTGTGGTCAGTGGGGCGCAGCAAAATGGCCGTCGTAATGGCAGTCGGTGCCTGTGCACTGCCTCAGTCCTGTGGGGGGGCACCCCGGCTGGTCGGCCTGTTCCTCCCCCCTCCCCCGAGCCTGGCAGGGGACCACTCCACCGCAGCCAGCACGGCCGGTGTCCGGGCCAGTAGCCTGCAGTCACTCCACTCCATTTCCTACCTCCCCTTGCTCAGCAGCCACAATGCCAGTTCACGATTTCTGAAACCACGTGAACCACGCTGTCAGGAACTTGGCCCATCGGAGGCAGTGAATCTCGGAGGCCCTGAAGAATAGGGTGTCAGGCCTGCCAATGATATGCCTACTGTGCTTTTACCCCTTGCGTCGAGTGTCGCATTTATGCCATTTTTGGGGTGCCAGAGCATCCCAATTTGGCGACAAACAGGCGCCTACCCCAATTTTGGCATCGGAAGCTATTCTCCGCCCAATCACGTCTCGCGATTTCGGCATCGGCAAGTGGAGAATCCCGCCTATACTCTCTCACATGCACATTCTCTCTCTCACCTTCTCTCTCACACAATGGCCGGATCCTCCCGCTCCGCCTGTCGCAAGAACGCCGTGGGCGAGCTGCGTTGAATGGACAAATCCATTGACCTTGGGCGGGATTCTCTGGCCTCGTTCGCCCGGCGACCGGAGAATCCCGCCCAAGGTCAATGGATTTGTCCATTCAACGCAGCTCGCCCACGGCGTTCTTGCGACAGGCGGAGCGGGAGGATCCGGCCATTGTGTGAGAGAGAAGGTGTCTCTCACATTCTCTTTCTCTCACATTCCCTCTCTCACATTCCCTCACATATTCTCTCATAGAGTCATAGATGTTGACAGCATGGAAACAGGCCCTTCAGCCCAGTTTGTCCAAGCTGCCCAATTTCTATCTCTAAGCTAGTCCCACTTGTCGCATTTTGCCCATATCCCTCTATGCCCACCCTGTCCATATAACTGTCTAACTGCTTTTTAAAGGATAACATTGTACGCTCCTCTACCACTGTCTCTGGCAGTCCATTCCAGATGCTCAACATCCTCTGTGTGAAGACATTTCCCCTCTGGTCTCTTTTGTACCTCTCCCCTCTCACCTTAAACCTATGCCTTCTAGTTCTAGACTCCTACACCTTTGGGAAAAGATGTTGACTATCTACCTTATCTCTGCTCCTCATTATTTTATAGACATCTATAAGATCACCCCTAAGCCTCCTTCGCTCCAGGGGAAAAAGTCCCAGCCTATCCAGCCTCTCCTTTTAACTCAGACCATCAAGTCTTGGTAGCAGCCTCGTAAATCTCTTCTGCACGCTTTCTAGTTTAACAATGTCCTTCCTATAATAGGGTAACCAGAACTGGACACAGTATTCCATATGTGGTCTTACCAATGTCTTGTACAACTTCAACAAGATGTCCCAACTCCTGTATTCAATATTCTGACCAATAAAACTTAGCATGCTGAATGCCTTCTTCACCACCCTGTCCACCTGCGACTCCACCTTCAAGAAGCTATGAATCCTAGATCTCTTTGTTCTGTAACTCTCCCCAACTCCCTACCATTAACTGAGTAGGTCCTGCCCTGACCTGATCTGCCAAAATGCATCACCTCACATTTATCCAAATTAGACTCCATCTGCCATTCATCGGCCCACTGGCCTAATTGATCAAGATCCTGTTGCAATCCTAGATAACCTTCTTCACTGTCCACTACGCCACCAATCCTGGTGTCATCTGCAAACTTACTAACCATGCCTCCTACATTCTCATCCAAATCATTAATATAAATCACAAATAACAGTGGGCCCAGCACCCATCCCAGAGGCACAGCGCTGGTCACAGGCTCCAGTTTGAAAAACAACCTTCCACAACCTCCCTTTGGCTTCGGTCGCCAAGCCAATTTTGTGTCCAATTGGCAACCTCACCCTGGATTCCGTGAGATTTAACCTTTTGCAACAACCTACCATGCGGTGCCTTGGCAAAGACCTTGCTAAAGTCCATGTAGACAATGTCGACCACACTGCCCTCATCCACCTTCTTGGCTACCTCTTCAAAAAACTCAATCAAATTGGTGAGACATGACTTCCCCATTACAAAGCCATTCTGACTTTCCCTAATTAGCCTTTGCCTTTCTAAATGCCTGTAGATCCTGTCCCTCAGAATACTTTCTCACAACGTATCCACTACAGAGGTAGGGCTAACTAGTGTGTAGTTCCCAGGTTATCCCTACATAGAATTTACAGTGCAGAAGGAGGCCATTCGGCCAATCTAGTCTGCACCGGCTCTTGGAAAGAGCACCCTACCCAAGGTCAACACCTCCACCCTATCCCCATAACCCAGTAACCCCACCCAACACTAAGGGCAATTTTGGACACTAAGGGCATCCTACAGTCCTTCTTAAACAAGGGCACAACATTTGCTACCCTCCAATCTTCAGCCACCTCTCCTGTCGCTGTCGATAATTTAAATATCTCAGCTAGGAGGCCAGCAATTTCCTCCCTAGCCTCCCACAACATCCTGGGATACATTTCATCAGGTCCCATGGATTTATCTATCTTGATGCGCTTTAATACCTCCAGCACCTCCTTCTCTGTAATATGTACACTCCTCAAGACAACACTTTTTATTTCCCCAATTTCCCTAACATTCGTGCCTTTCTCAACAGTAATTACTGATGAAAAATATTCATTTAGGACCTCTCCCATCCCTTGTGGATCCCCAGATAGATGACCTTGTTTATCCTTAAAAGGCCCTACCCTCTCCCTAGTCACTCTTTTGCCCTTTACATATCGGTAAAAGTTCTTTGAATTTTTCTTTGCCTTATCTGCCAAGATTTTATGTCCCTTTTTTGCCCTCCTGATTTCTCTCTTACCTCTACTCCGACAAGCCTTATACTCTTCAAGGGATCCACTTGACCCCAGCTGCCTTTGCATGTCATATGCCTCCTTCTTCCTTTTGATTATTGCCTAAATATCCCGAGTCATCCAGGGTTCCCTACTTCTAAGAGCCTTACCCTTCACTCTAAGAGGAATGTGCTCACCCTGAATCCTAGTTAATACCCTTTTGAAAGATTCCCACTTACCCTTGCCCCCTTGCCTGGAAACAGGCTCCCCCAATCAACTTTTGAAAGTTCCCGCTTAATACCATCAACTTGGCCTTGCCCCAATTTAGAATTTTAACTTTTGGGCCAGAACTATCATTTTCCATAGCGACCGTAAAACTAATGGAATTATGGTCACTGGTCCCAAAGTGATCCCTCGCTAACACTTCCATCACCTGCTCTTCCTTATTCCCAAAGAGGAGGCCAAGTTTTTTCCCCTCTCTAGTCGGGCCATCCGCATATTGACTGAGGAATTCTTCCTGAATACACAACAGATCTCTCTCCATCCAAACCCCTAGTTTTATGACTGTCCCAGTTAATATTGGGAAAGTTAAAGTCCCCTACTATTACCCCCCTATTTTTCCGGCAGCTATCTGTAATCTCATTACATATTTGCTTCTCGATTTCACGCTGATTATATGGGTCCTATATACAGGCCTATCAAAGTGATCTCACCCTTCTTATTTTTGAGTTCCACCCATATAGACTCAGTGGGCGTACCCTTGGATATAGCCTCTCTCTGTACTGCCATGATACTGTCCCTAATCAAAAAAGCAACTCCTCCTCCTCTCTTACCTCCTGTTCATAGATAGAATCATAGAATTTACAGTGCAGAAGGAGGCCATTCGGCCATTCGAGTCTGCACCGGCTCTTGGAGAAGAGCACCCTACCCAAGGTCAACACCTCCACACCCTATCCCCATAACCCAGCAACCCCACCCAACACTAAGGGCAATTTTGGACATTAAGGGCAATTTATCATGGCCAATCCACCTAACCTGCACATCTTTGGACTGTGGGAGGAAACCGGAGCACCCGGAGAAAACCCACGCACACACGGGGAGGACGTGCAGACTCCGCACAGACAGTGACCCAAGCCGGAATCGAACCTGGCACCCTGGAGCTGTGAAGCAATTATGCTATCCACTATGCTATCATGCTGCCCTGTTCTATCTTTCCTATAGCATCTGTACCCTCCGGAACATTGAGCTGCCAGTCCTGCCCCTCCTTTAGCCAAGTTTCAGTAATAGCTATAATATCCCAGTCCCATGTACCTATCCATGCCCTGAGTTCATCTGCCTTGCCGTTAGGCCTCTTGCATTGAAATAAATGCAGTTCAATCTGTTTCTCTGCCTTCCACTTTTCTCCTTACTGACTTTTGTTTCTATCCTCCCTTTGCTGCCCCCTGACTTCCTACACTGGTTCCCATCACCCTGTCACATTAGTTTAAACCCTCCCCAACAGCATTAGCAAACAACCCCCCCTAGGACATTGGTTACAGTCCTGCCCAGGTATAGACTGTCCAATTTGTAATGGTCCCACCTCTCCCAAAACCAGTTCCAATGTCCCAAAAATCTGAATCCCTTCCTCCTGCACCATCTCCCAAGCCACACATTCATCCTGTTGGGTGGGGTTACTGGGTTATGGGGATAGGGTGGAGGTGTTGACATTGGGTAGGGTGCTCTTTCCAAGAGCCAGTGCAGACTCGATGGGCCGAATGGCTTCCTTCAGCACTGTAAATTCTATGAAATCTATGAAATCCTGTCTATCCTGTCATTCCTACTCTGATGAGCACGTGGCACTGGTAGTAATCCCGGGATTACTATCTTTGAGGTCCTACATTTTAGTTTAGCTCCTAACTCCCTGAATTCAACATGTCGACCATCATTCCATTTTGTACCTATATCGCTGGTGCCTATACAGCACGACAGCTGGCTGTTCATCCTCCCCCTTCACAATGTCCTGCAGCTGCTCTGAGACATCCTTGACCCTTGCTCCCGGGAGGCAACATACCTTCCTGCAGTCCTGTTTTCATCTGCAGAAATGCCTGTCTACTCCCCTTACAATTGAATCCCCTATCACTATAACTCTACCATTCTTTTTCCTGCCCACCTGTGCAACAGACCCAGCCACGGTGCCATGAACCTGGCTACTGCTGCCTTCCCCTGGTGAGCCATCTCCCCCAACAGTATCCAAAACGGTATACCTGTTTCGGAGGGAGATGACCGCAGGGGGCACCTGCACTGCCTTCCTACACTTCCTCTGCCTGTTGGCCACCCATTCCCTATCTCCCTCAGTACTCTTTATCTGCGGTGTGACCAACTCGCTAAACATGCTATCCACGACGTCCTCAGCATCGCGGATGCACCAAAGTGAGTCCACCTGCAGCTCCAGAGCCATCAAGAGGTCTAACAGGAGCTGCAGCTAGACATACTGCTTGCATGTGAAGGAGCCAGGGACAGTGGACATGTCTCTGAACTCCCACATCGCACAAGAGGAGCATGACATGGGTCTGGGATCTCCTGCCATGTCTTCACCCTTAACTTATACAACTACAATGCTCAAAAAGGGGCAGCACGGTAGCATAGTGGATAGCACAATTGCTTCACAGCTCCAGGGTCCCAGGTTCGATTCCAGCTTGGGTCACTGTCGTGCGGCGTCTGCACGTTCTCCCCGTGTGTGCGTGGGTTTCCTCCGGGTGCTCCGGTTTCCTCCCACAGTCCAAAGATGTGCGGGTTAGGTGGATTGGCCATGATAAATTGCCCTTAGTAACCACAATTGCCCTTAATGTTGGCTGGGGTCACTGGGTTATGGGGATAGGGTGGAGGTGTTGACCTTGGGTAGGGTGCTCTTTCCAAGAGCCGGTGCAGACTCGATGGGCCGAATGGCCTCCTTCAGCACTGTAAATTCTATGAAAATAAAAGATAAATGAAAATAAAAGAAAATATACTTACCAGTGACCACTACTTACCAGATAGATACAAATTTTGCAGGTCCCCTCTTGGCCAATCTAATCACAGTCTTCCTGTGACATTACTCTTCAGTTTCCCTCCAGTCTAAACCTCAGATTCACCGTTTACCCGCTTATCTTCCCAAGATGCCGTCGGTCCAACCACTCGTCTCTGCTCCGCTCCTGAAAAGGCTGGAAATTTGAGTGTAACAAAGCAAGGGATAAAAAAGCACCTGCTCTCACCCAGCCTTGAATTCTCACATTCTCTCTCACATTCTCTCTCACATTCTCTCTCACATTCTCTCTCACATTCTCTCTCTCACATTCTCTCTCACATTCTCTCTCACACATTCCCTCCCACATTCTCTCTCTCACATTCTCTCTCACATTCTCTCTCTCACATTCTCTCTCTCACACATTCCCTCTCTCACATTCTCTCTCACACATTCTCTGTCACACATTCTCTCTCACATTCTCTCTCTCATATATTCTCTGTCACACATTCTCTCTCACATTCTCTCTCTCATACATTCTCTCTCACATTCTCTCTCACATTCTCTCTCTCTCACATTCTCTCTCTCACACATTCCCTCTCTCACATTCGCTCTCTCATACATTCTCTCTCATACATTCTCTGTCACACATTCTCTCTCACATTCTCTCTCTCATATATTCTCTGTCACACATTCTCCCATACATTCGCTCTTTCATACATTCTCTCTCACATTCTCTCTCTCTCTCACATTCTCTCTCTCACACATTCTCTCTCACACATTCCCTCTCTCACATTCTCTTTCTCACACATTCCCTCTCTCACATTCTCTCTCTCATACATTCTCTCTCTCATACATTCTCTCTCTCATACATTCTCTCTCATATATTCTCTGTCACACATTCTCTCTCACATTCTCTCTCACATTCTCTCTCACATACATTCTCTCTCACATTCTCTCTCTCTCACATTCTCTCTCTCATACATTCTCTCTCTCATACATTCTCACATTCTCTCTCTCATACATTCTCTCTCTCTCATACATTCTCTCTCATGTTCTCTCTCTCTCACATTCTCTCACATTCCCTCTCACATTATCTCTCTCTCTCACATTCTCTCTGTCATATATTCTCTGTCACACATTCTCTCTCACATTCTCTCTCACATTCTCTCTATCATACATTCTCTGTCACACATTCTCTCTCTCACACATTCCCTCTCTCACATTCTCTCTATCACACATTCTCTCTCTCACACATTCTCTCTCACATTCCCTCTCTCACATTCCCTCACTCACATTCTCTCTCTCATACATTCTCTCTCACATTCTCTCTCTCACACATTCTTTCTCTCATACATTCTCTCTCACATTCTCTCTCATATATTCTCTGTCACACATTCTCTCTCACATTCTCTCTCTCTCACATTCTCTCTCTCTCACATTCTCTCTCTCTCACATTCTCTCTCTCTCACATTCTCTCTCTCTCACATTCTCTCTCACATTCCCTCTCACATTATCTCTCTCTCACATTCTCACTCTCATATATTCTCTGTCACACATTCTCTCTCACATTCTCTCTCTCTCACATTCTCTCTCTCTCACATTCTCTCTCTCTCACATTCTCTCTCTCTCACATTCTCTCTCTCTCACATTCTCTCTCTCTCACATTCTCTCTCTCTCACATTCTCTCTCTCTCACATTCTCTCTCTCTCACATTCTCTCTCTCTCACATTCTCTCTCACATTCCCTCTCACATTATCTCTCTCTCACATTCTCACTCTCATATATTCTCTGTCACACATTCTCTCTCACATTCTCTCTCTCACACATTCTCTCTCTCTCACATTCTCTCTCTCTCACATTCTCTCTCTCTCACATTCTCTCTCACATTCTCTCTCTCACACATTCTCTCTCACATTCTCTCTCTCACACATTCTCTCTCACATTCTCTCTCGCATTCTCTCTCTCTCACATTCTCTCTCTCACATTCTCTCTCACATTCTCTCTCACATTCTCTCTCGCATTCTCTCTCTCTCACATTCTCTCTCACATTCTCTCTCTCACACATTCTCTCTCACATTCTCTCTCTCACACATTCTCTCTCACATTCTCTCTCTCACACATTCTCTCTCACATTCTCTCTCTCACACATTCTCTCTCACATTCTCTCTCTCACATTCTCTCTCACATTCTCTCTCTCACATTCTCTCTCACATTCTCTCTCACATTCTCTCTCTCACATTCTCTCTCACATTCTCTCTCACATTCTCTCTCACATTCTCTCTCACATTCTCTCTCTCTCACATTCTCTCTCTCTCACATTCTCTCTCACATTCCCTCTCACATTATCTCTCTCTCACATTCTCACTCTCATATATTCTCTGTCACACATTCTCTCTCACATTCTCTCTCTCACACATTCTCTCTCTCTCACATTCTCTCTCTCTCACATTCTCTCTCTCTCACATTCTCTCTCACATTCTCTCTCTCACACATTCTCTCTCACATTCTCTCTCTCACACATTCTCTCTCACATTCTCTCTCGCATTCTCTCTCTCTCACATTCTCTCTCTCACACATTCTCTCTCACATTCTCTCTCTCTCACATTCTCTCTCTCTCACATTCTCTCTCACATTCCCTCTCACATTATCTCTCTCTCACATTCTCACTCTCATATATTCTCTGTCACACATTCTCTCTCACATTCTCTCTCTCACACATTCTCTCTCTCTCACATTCTCTCTCTCTCACATTCTCTCTCTCTCACATTCTCTCTCACATTCTCTCTCTCACACATTCTCTCTCACATTCTCACTCTCATATATTCTCTGTCACACATTCTCTCTCACATTCTCTCTCTCACACATTCTCTCTCTCTCACATTCTCTCTCTCTCACATTCTCTCTCTCTCACATTCTCTCTCACATTCTCTCTCTCACACATTCTCTCTCACATTCTCTCTCTCACACATTCTCTCTCACATTCTCTCTCGCATTCTCTCTCTCTCACATTCTCTCTCTCACACATTCTCTCTCACATTCTCTCTCTCTCACATTCTCTCTCTCTCACATTCTCTCTCACATTCCCTCTCACATTATCTCTCTCTCACATTCTCACTCTCATATATTCTCTGTCACACATTCTCTCTCACATTCTCTCTCTCACACATTCTCTCTCTCTCACATTCTCTCTCTCTCACATTCTCTCTCTCTCACATTCTCTCTCACATTCTCTCTCTCACACATTCTCTCTCACATTCTCTCTCTCACACATTCTCTCTCACATTCTCTCTCACATTCTCTCTCTCACATTCTCTCTCACATTCTCTCTCTCACACATTCTCTCTCACATTCTCTCTCACATTCTCTCTCTCACATTCTCTCTCACATTCTCTCTCACATTCTCTCTCTCACATTCTCTCTCACATTCTCTCTCACATTCTCTCTCTCACATTCTCTCTCACATTCTCTCTCACATTCTCTCTCACATTCTCTCTCGCATTCTCTCTCTCACATTCTCTCTCACATTCTCTCTCACATTCTCTCTCGCATTCTCTCTCTCACATTCTCTCTCACATTCTCTCTCACATTCTCTCTCTCTCACATTCTCTCTCTCTCACATTCTCTCTCTCACACATTCTCTCTCACATTCTCTCTCTCACACATTCTCTCTCACATTCTCTCTCTCACACATTCTCTCTCACATTCTCTCTCTCACACATTCTCTCTCTTACATGGGCGGGATTCTCCGTTTCTGAGGCTAGGGGCTATATCCTCTGATTTTCCGGAACCGGAGGTCCCATGGCGTTTTACTTCAAAACAATCGGCGGCGCCCCAGCACCGCCCTCCGACCTGTGAGGGGCGAGCAACCGCGCCACATAAAACGTCCGCCCTCCACGACAAAAAACAGCTGGAGATTAGCCGGGTCACTGGCCGCGTATGCGCACGGCGGCGACCTGCAGCGGTCTCGCCGCACAACATGGCGCCAGCCGTGCACAGGCCCGACCTGCCAGATAGTGCCCCCCTGGACACCTCCTCACCGCCCCCTGTCCACATCCCACCAGTCCCCCAGACCTCGCTGAAGCCCCCCCGGCCAGCAGTACGGCTCCCAGTCTCGACTATGGTGGCGCTGGACACAGTGCGCAGTCTCACCAGTGCCGTTTATATCCTCCCTCAATTTGTATTCAGTTCCCCTCGCAATAAACAGTAACTTCTATTAGCTTTCCTAATTACTCGCTGTACCTGCACATTATCCTTTTGTGATCCACACACTAAGACACCCAAATCCCTCTACCTTTTAGAATTTTGCAACCTCTCACTATTTGGACAGTGATACTTTTATTCTCCTTGCCACAGTTTGCACCAAAGAGAAGGAATTGGTGGATGTTGAGTCTGGAGAAGGGTGTGTAGATAGCCTGGGTCACATTGAGATCCAAAAAGATGAGGTGTTGGGCGTCTTGAAAAATATGAAGGTGGATAAGTCCCCAGGTCCTGATGGGATTTACCTAAGAATACTGAAGGAGGCAAGAGAGGAAATTGCTGAGGCCTTGACAGAAATCTTTGGATCCTCACTGTCTTCAGGTGATGTCCCGCAGGATTGGAGAATAGCCAATGTTGTTACTTTGTTTAAGAAGGGTAGCAAGGATAATCCAGGGAACTACATGCCGGTGAGCCTTTCGTCAGTGGTAGGGAAATTACTGGAGAGAATTCTTCGAGACAGGATCTACTCCCATTTGGAAGCAAGGGGTCATATTAGCGAGAGGCAGCACGGTTTTGTGAAGGGGAAGTCGTGTCTCACTAACTTGATAGAATTTTTTGAAGAGGTCACAAAGATGATTGATGAAGGTAGGGCAGTGGGTGTTGGACTATATGGACTTCAGTAAGGCCTTTGACAAGGTCCCTCATGGCAGACTGGTACAAAAGGTGAAGTCACACGGGATCGGAGGTGAGCTGGCAAGATGGATACAGAACTGGCTAGGTCATAGAAGGCAGAGAGTAGCAATGGAAGGGTTCTTTTCTGATTGGAGGGCTGTGACGAGTGGTGTTCCACAGGGATCAGTGCTGGGACCTTTGCTGTTCGTAGTATATATCAATGATTTGGAGGAAAATGTAACTGGTCTGATTAGTAAGTTTGTGGACGACACAAAGGTTGGTGGAATTGTGGATAGCGATGAGAACTGTCAGAGGATACAGCAGGATTTAGATTGTTTGGAGACTTGGGCGGAGAGATGGCAGATGGAATTTAATCTGGACAAATGTGAGCTAATGAATTTTGGAAGCTCTAATACAGGTAGGGAATATACAGTGAATGGTAGAAATCTCAAGAGTATTGACAGTCAGAGAGATCTTGGTGTACAGGTCCACAGGTCACTGAAAGGGGCAACACAGGTGGAGAAGGTAGTCAAGAAGGCATACGGCATGCCTACCTTCATTGGCCGGGGCATTGAGTATAAAAATTGGCAAGTCATGTTGCAGCTGTATAGAACCTTAGTTAGGCCACACTTGGAGTATAGTGTTCAATTCTGGTCGCCACACTACCAGAAGGATGTGGAGGCTTTAGAGAGGATGCAGAAGAGATTTACCAGGATGTTGCCTGGTATGGAGGGCATTAGCTATGAGGAGAGGTTGAATAAACTTGGTTTGTTCTCACTGGAACGAAGAAGGTTGAAGGGCGACCTGATAGAGGTCTACAAAATTATGAGGGGCATAGACAGAGTGGATATTCAGAGACTTTTTCCCAGGGTAGAGTGGTCAATTACTAGGGGGCATAGGTTTAAGGTGAGAGGGGCAAGGTTTAGAGTAGATGTACGAGGCAAGTTTTTTACGCAGAGGGTAGTGGGTGCCTGGAACTCGCTACCGGAGGAGGTGGTGGAAGCAGGGACGATAGTGACTTTTAAGGGGCATCTTGACAAATACATGAATAGGATGGGAATAGAGGGATACGGACCCAGGAAGTGTAGAATATTTTAGTTTAGACGGGCAGCATGGTCGGCACGGGCTTGGAGGGCCGAAGGGCCTCTTCCTGTGCTGTACATTTCTTTGTTCTTTTTGTACAATTTCACATTTTCCCACATTAGATTTCATTTGCCAGATCTTTGCCCAATCATTTAACCTGTCCCTTTGTCTGTGTCCTTATGTCCTCTTCACAATTTACTTTCCTACCTATCTTTGTATCATCAGCAAATTTGGCAGTCATACCTTTGCAGCCACCATACAAATCATTTCCATTAATGATAAAGATTTGAGGCCCCAGCACTGCTCCTGTGGCACACCACTTGTTACATCTTGCCAACCGGAAAATGACACATTTTTGCCAACTCTCTGCTTCCTGTTTGTTGGCCAACCTTCTATCAATGTGAATTTGTTCGCCCATACGCCATGAGCTTTTATAAACAGACACAACAGAAAAGGGTTATTTCATTGTCAAACACAACCAGTGAGCTGATTGAGGTGCAGCATTTAGGAAGAGGATATTTCCTGAAGGCTTCTCAGCTTCTCTGTATGTAATCAGTTATCCTGAACTGATACCATGTACACTATATAATGAATGGGTCTGTAGGGGATGGCAGTCCTGCAGATTTGCACAACACAGCCTTTGAAACAATGGATACTTGGCCTTTTCCACTAATCTCCAAGGATGTGCTTGTTAGGTGAATTGGACATTCTGAATTCTCCCTCTGTGTATCCGAACAGGCGCCGGAATGTGGCGAATAGGGGATTTTCACAGTAACTCCATTGCAATGTTCATCATAGATTATCATAGACTTTACAGTGTAGAAGGAGGCCATTCGGCCCATCGAGTCTGCACCGGCTCTTGGAAAGAGCACCCCACCCAAGGTCAACACCTCCACCCTATCCCCATAACCCAGTAACCCCACCCACCACTAAGGGCATGTTATGTTATGTTAAGGGCATGTAAATGTTATTATAAGCCTACCTGTGACACTAATAAAGATTATTATTATTAATCATTGTGACAAATTAAATGTTCAAATTAGAAGCATTGATCTGACTTTGTCACAAGGAAGAACTACATGTTGCACCAGTGAGAGGGGGTGGGGGGTGTAGGTTGGTATTTTTTGGGGTGTGGGGAGGGTCAATTTGAATGATCCTGGATGGTGATTTATGAACGCTGTTCAAATCTAAAGGGAGTCAATGTGACATCGTTTGACAAAGGTGGGTGGGGTTTCTAAATAATCTAAAGATATTTGAATTGTTCAGCTGATTTGACCCGAACTCTAGCTTTCCTTTAATTTCACTCAGGTCTGGTGAAGAGAATATTGAAATGCATTTGGTTCAGAGTTAAACCTCACTGATCAAACTTTGATGTGGATGGGAAATGAAAATGGTGCAATTGCTCCCTCTAGTGATCATACCCATAGTTACAACTAAAGGAAGCATTTACACTCAGCAAGCCGCTCCAAACATTCACCTTGTTGACAGTGTCTGATCCAAATATTGGCTTCAGGGGAGAGAGGGTGTAAAGTCTCAGGCAAGCAACCACTTGGAAGCGATGTCTGTATAGATATTCGGTTTTATTCATTCACTACTCCTACCCCCCAAAGGGTCTCCCAATCTCGGCCCTCACCTAGGCTGGGGTATTTACATCCCATGTAATGCGAGGAACAGAGAGGTTAGCCCGCCCCCTCATCTTCAGATCATATTCAGATGAGGCCGCAGGAACTCTGATGTTGCAGATTCCTGGGCCTCCTGTCGGGTTTTAACAGGTGGAAAATTGATTGAGGAATGTACAATTCAGCTCTGCCCAAGGTCTCTGTGAGCTGTCATCACAACACTTCCTCACACCCTAGTTGCTTGCAAGGACTCCTGTCCATCCTCCCAGTTTTTCTGTCCCTGTCACAGCCTTCCGTACTATCACTTCTGATATGTCTTCCTTTTTCCCAACCAAGGATTCAGACCCACCCACCAATGCTTGGTTGGCTGGGTCTTCCACCATGGCCGAATAGGCAATTTACAGACTTCTGCTCTCACCCCTACCCGTCCCTCCCAGAATTATCACCCTTATCCTTATCTTCACCCTGTGTATTCAGCAGATCCACCAGTTCTGCCACTTCCAGGGTCAAATTGGGCAGAGCCAACATGGATTTATGAAAGGGAAATCATGTTTGACAAACTTGTTGGAGTTGTTATGAATGAAGGGTGTCCCGAAATTGGATGTTTAAGGAGAAGCTCAGGGAACACATTAGGAATCGGACAAAATTGCCCAGGGACACTCACTAAAGGTAATTTGGTATTGCACAGAATTAGAGTAGGACATAGAATCATAGAAGTTTACAGCATGGAAACAGGCCCTTCGGCCCAACCAGTCCATGCTGCCCAGTTTTTACCACTAAGCTAGTCCCAGTTGCCCGCACTTGGCCCATAACCCTCTATACCCATCTTACCCATGTAACTATCTAAATGCTTTTTAAAAGACACAATTGTACCCGCCTCTACTACTACCTCTGGCAGCACATTCCAGACACTCACTACCCTCTGAGTGAAGAAATTGCCCCTCTGGGCCCTTCTGAATCTCTCCCCTCTCACCTTAAACCTATGCCCTCTAGTTTTAGACTCCCCTACCTTTGGGAAAAGATGTTGACTATCTACCTTATCTATGCCCCTCATTATTTTATAGACCTCTATAAGATCACCCCTAAGCCTCCTACGCTCCAGGGAAAAAAGTCCCAGTCTATCCAGCCTCTCCTTATAACTCGAACCATCAAGTCCCGGTAACATCCTAGTAAATCTTTTCTGCACTCTTTCTAGTTTAATAATATCCTTTCTATAATAGGGTGACCAGAACTGCACACAGTATTCCAAGTGTGGCCGTACCAATATCTTGTACAACTGCAACAAGACGTCCCAACTCCTGTATTCAATGTTCTGACCAATGAAACCAAGCATGCCGAATGCCTTCTTCACCACCCTGTCCACCTGCGACTCCACCTTCAAGGAGCTATGAACCTGTACTCCTAGATCTCTTTGTTCTATAACTCTCCCCAACGCCATACCATTAACTGAGTAGGTCCTGGCCTGATTCGATCTGCCAAAATGCATCACCTCACATTTATCTAAATTAAACTCCATCTGCCATTCGTCGGCCCACTGGCCTAATTGATCAAGATCCCGTTGCAATCCTAGATAACCTTCTTCACTATCCACTGTGCCACCAATCTTGGTGTCATCTGCAAACTTACTAACCATGCCTCCTAAATTCTCATCCATATCATTAATATAAATCACAAATAACAGTGGACCCAGCACCGATCCCTGAGGCACACCACTGGTCACAGGCCTCCAGTTTGAAAAACAACCCTCTACAACCACCCTCTGTCTTCTGTCGTCCAGCCAATTTTGAATCCAATTGGCAACCTCACCCTGGATCCCGTGAGCTTTAACCTTCTGCAACAACCTACCATGCGGTACCTTGTCAAAGGCTTTGCTAAAGTCCATGTAGACAACGTCTACTGCACTGCCCTCATCTACCTTCTTGGTCACCCCCTCAAACAACTCAATCAAATTTGTGAGACATGATTTTCCACGCACAAAGCCATGCTGACTGCCCCGAATCAGTCCTTGCCTCTCTAAATGCTTGTAGATCCTGTCTCTCAGAATACCTTCTAGCAACTTACCTACTACAGACGTTAGGCTCACCGGTCTGTAGTTCCCAGGCTTTTCCCTGCTGCCCTTCTTAAACAAGGGCACAACATTCGCCACTCTCCAATCTTCAGGCACCTCACCTGTGGCTGCCGATGATTCAAATATCTCTGTTAGGGGACCCGCAATTTCCTCCCTAGCCTCCCTCAACATCCTGGGATACATTTCATCAGGTCCCGGGGATTTATCTACCTTGATGCGCTTTAAGACTTCCAGCACCTCCTCCTCTGTAATATGCACACTTCTCAAGACATCACTATTTATTTCCCTTAGTTTCCTAACATCCATGCCTTTCTCCACCGTGAATACCGATGAGAAATATTCATTCAGGATCTCACCCAACTCTTGTGGCTCTGCACATAGATGTCCTTGTTGATCCTTAATAGGCCCTACTCTGTCCCTAGTTACTCTTTTTCCCTTTATGTATCTGTAGAAGCTCTTTGGATTCTCCTTTGCATTATTTGCCAAAGCAATTTCATGTCCCCTTTTTGCCCTCCTGATTTCCCTCTTAACTCTATTTTGACAATCTCTATACTCTTTAAGGGATCCACTTGATCCCAGTTGTTTATGTACGTCATATGCCTCCTTCTTCTTTTTGACCAGAGTCTCAATATCTCGAGTCATCCAGGGTTCCCTACTTCTACCAGCCTTGCCCTTCACTCTAAAGGGAATGTGCTTACCCTGAACCCTGGTTAACACATAAGCCAGCCCCAAACACCACCACCCAACAGACCACCTTCAGTCAGAACACCACCCAGCAACTGTTAGAGATCAAGACCAAAGCCCCCACCTGGTGGGAACACTGTGCAAAATGCAACCCCCTCTCCTACGTAGTCGAGACCCTCCCCCTGATTGCAGTAATATATATTGTCATCCTCACAGTCCAACTCTGTAAATGGAAGGCAAAAGCCTCGCACCCTCAGACATACATGGTCCGAGACCCCCTTTTCGGAATTTAACAAGACGGTATCCTGGGAATGTAAAATCTATAATTGAATGTAACAACCGCTGCTGGAATGAGCCATCTGTGCTTTTCTTTAGTTATAAGAATAAGTAGAATGAATGAGGTGCTGCACCTTTAAATTTCATGTTGTAAATAAGTTCTTTAATGTATGAGCAAGCAGCATGTTTAGCTTAGAAAGGTTAGTTAGAAATTAATTGTTTGTATGGATGTAATTTAAAATGAGATAATAATTAGCAATGGATTTAATTTTGAGAAACTGTATGTAATAATAATGAATTAGGTAGAACTGTGCAATGAATGTTTGGACAGAGTAGAGTAGGACCTGAACTGACTGACAGGCGACTGGCCAAACAAGGTAAACATGGGCTCAAGCCTGTGATTCACCACGCTTCGCGTTCAGGATCAAGAGGATGGATATGTGGCCATCTAAAATGACCGCCCGCAAAGGATAATGGGAATTGTGGTCAGGTTGGGCCACAGACAGTACACAGCCTCTGTGTATTGAACAAAGGAAAACCAGACCGAACTGAAACTTGCACCTGTTAAAAGTCAATCACCGATTTCCCCAGGACAATAGACTCAAATTAAGGAATAGCAACAGTAGCAGGCTCCCCGGCACCACCTCCCCCTTTTTGGCAAGGCCTACACACTTGGAACAATAATGACTAGGACCCGCCCAGCCATCAAGGTACCCGCCACTAATTGGCCGGTATCAATCAGAGTGATCGAGACTCTATCGAACCATTGGATCTTGAGTTAACCTCGCCCAAAAGGGCTCGAAAGAGAAGAAGGATAAGAGGCCCTGCGCACTAGGGATTGATGCACGATCGATTGTACAAAGACTCAGTTTGGATACAACTGTGGCTTTATTGCAGTAAGATGTGTGGCCTCCCACAGCAGCTGGCGAAATGGCTGCTGAATAGAGGACACGCATATTTATACTCCTCCTACTGGGTGGAGCCAGCAGGCAGGGGCTACCGGCGAACCTGTAGTAAAGGTCCTACCTTACATCACCTAATAAAGGTGCAACAGTGGTTTACCACAGGAATCAATCTCTTTTGGGACCGGCCTCTGCCCACACCAATCGCAGCAGAACCACCAGCCAAGTTCAAAACCCGCGATCGCTACCTGAGAGAAAGACGAGCCGCGGCCGAGACGAACCTGCCGACTTCCAGCCGACACACGTGGGGATTCAGATAAAGGCCTTATCTTCCTGCACAGAGCCGGTCATCCAGAAGTTAAGTAAAGGTCATCTTAGTTGATAGGTGTGGTTTAATACGTAGCCACATGTATCATTGCACAGAGAGGTAAGTCTTGTGTTTAAAATAAACTGTCCATTGAACTACCATACTGGTTGTGTGATCATTTGGTCAACACAAGAAACATACTCGCAGCTTGTGGTTTGATAATAAAAGTAGCAACAGGTACTGCAAGGACCAGTGCTCGGTCCACAGTATATAAATGATTTGGATGTGGGGACTGATTGTTAATATTTCCCAATTTGCTGATGACACAATCTTGATGGGAATGTAAGTTGTGAGGAGGATTCAGGAAGACTTTATGAGCATTGGAGATGCTAAGTGAATGGGCTACAACATGGCAAATGGAATATAATGTGAATAAGTGTGAGGTTATTCACTTTGGTAGAAAGAACAAGAAGGAAGATAATAATAACTTATTGTCACAAGTAGGCTTCATTGAAATGTCCCCAGTCACCACATTCCGGCACCTGTTCGGGGAGGCTGGTACGGGAATTGAACCCACACTGCTGGCCTTGTTCTGCATTACAAGACAGCTGTTTAGCTCACTGTGCTAAACCAGCCCCAGATCATTTCACTCCACTTTGCCACCTTATCCCCATAAACCCTGATTCCCTTACTGATTAAACATTTGTCTACCTCAGCTTTGAACATACTTAACAACCCAGCCTCTATAGCTCTCTGCGGTAAAGAATTTCACAGATTCACTGCCCTCTGAGAGAAGAAATTCCTCCTCATCTTTGTCTTAAATCGGTGACCCCCTTACTCTGAGATTATTCATCTGGTCCTAGACTCTCCCACAAGAGGAAACATCCTCTCAGCAACTACCCTGTCAAGCTCATTGACAATCCTATATGCCTCAATAAGGTTGCCTCTTATTCATCTACACTCCAATGAATACAGGCCCAATCTACTCAACCTCTGCTCATAAGAAAATCCCTCCATACGTGGACCAACCTAGTGAACCTGCTCTGGACTGCCCCCAATGACAGTATATCTTTCCTTAGATAAGGAACCAAAACTATTTGCAGTTTTCCAGGTCTAACTAATGCCTTGTGTAGTTTTAGCAGGACTTCCATATTTTTATATTCCATTTACTTTGAAATAAAGGCTAACATTACATTTGCCTTCCAAATTACCTGCATGCTAGCTTTTTTGATTTAGGCATGAGGACTCCCAAATCCCTCTGTGCTGTAGCTTTCTGCAGTCTTTCTCCATTTCAATAATATTCAATTCCTTTATTCTTCCTAGCAGAGTGCGTAACTTCACATTTTCCTACATTATATTCCATCTGCCAAGGTTTTGCCCACTCACAACCTGCCTCTGTAGACGCTTTGTGCCATTCACATCACTTGCCTAACCATCTATTTTTGTGTCATCTGCAAACTTGGCAAAAGTACATTCACTTCCCTCGTTCAAGTTATTAATATTAATATGTGTGAATATATGTGTCTTTTAGCACAGGTACGTGAGCCACACTGCCAGTCCGACTGCTGACCTTAAATTTATTTTCAGTGTAATTCTTAGCATAATCAGGGTTGTTGAGTAAGTGCTGTTCAGTTGAGGAATCACATTCAATGTTGGACACTATGTTTTCAGCTTTGCATACACGGGCTGATTGGGTAAAGTCAGTACTTTGCCGGGTGTGAACAGCCAAAGTGACGTGCTGTTTGACACAATACACCATGACCATGAACTATTTGTAAAAGATGAGTTTGTGCTTGTGCATAGCTTCGACTTTGGATCCAATGGGCCCAACAAGAGGTACACCCTGCAGTTGGGGAACCCATAGGAACCCCATCAGTTCTGTGGTGGTGGCCCTAGAGAATTAAATGCCTATCAGGCACTTGACTGGTCACCATTGGACATTCCCCAACCCCCTGGATTGAGAATCCCCAGGAATTTCCTCCCTCCCACCTCCCGCAACCCCCCCCCCCCCCACCCCCACCCCCACCCCACCAAGAGTGAGCTACAAACCAATCAGAGATTGGCAGCTCCTCATTGCCATCAGCTTCACCAGGCGTGATGTCAGCGACCATTAATTCACCCACCAGAGGCCCAGATTTTTTTCAGGGGATGTGGGCATTGCTGGATCGACCAACATTTATTGCCCATCACTAATTTCCCTTGAAAAAGTGGTGCTGTGCTTCCTGCATAAATCTCTGCAGTGCAGGTGGTGTAGGTACACCCACAGTGCTGGTTCGGGAGTTCCAGGGGTTTGACCCAGAAACTGTGAAAGAACGGCGATAAATTTCCAAGTCAGGATGGTGTGTGGCTTGTAGGGGAAGTTGCAGGTGGTGGTGTTTCCATACGTCTGCTGCCCTTGTCCTTCTAGGTGGTAGAGCTCATTGGTTTGGAAGATGTTGTTCAAGGAGCCATATTGAGCTGCTGCAGTGCAACATATAGATGAACACATCGCTGTCACTGTGCATTGGTGGTTAAGGGAGTGAATGTTGAAGGTGGTAGATGGGGTGCCAATTAAGTGGGCTGCTTTGTCTTGGGTGTGTTGAGTTTCTGGAGCTGCACTCATCCAGTCAAGTGAAAAGTATTTCATTACTCTCCTGACTTGTGCCATGTCGATGGTGGACACGCTTTCAGGAGTCAGGAGGTGAGTTACTCACCACAGGATTCCCAGCCTCTGACCTGATCTTTTAGCCACAGTATTTATATGGCTAGTCCAGTTCAGTTTCTGGTCAATGGTAATCCTCAGGATGTTGATTTTGGGGGATTCCCCATTGGTAATGCCATTGAGTGTCATGGGGCAATGGTTAAATTCTCTCTTGCTGGAGTTAGTCATTGCCTGGCACTTGTGTGGTGCTAATGTTATTAGCCGCTTATCAGCTCAAGCCGAGATTTTGTGCTGCATATGGACATGGACTGCTTCAGTATCTGAGGAATCGTGAATGATATTGAACATTGTGCAGTCATCTACATTGGTTCCCACTTCTGATCTTATGGTGGACAGAAAGTCATTGAAGAAGCAGCTAAAAATGGTTGGGCCTAGGTCACTATCCTGCAGAACTTCTCTCGTGATGTCCTGAGACTGAAATGATTGACCTCCAACAACTACAGCCATCTTGCTTTGTGCTAGGTATGACTCCAACCAGCAGAGACTTTTGTCCCTGATTCCGACTGACTTTGGCTTTGCTAGGATTCCTTGATGCCACACTCAGTCAAATACTGCCTTGACGTCGAGGGCAATCACTCTCACCTCACTTCTGGAGTTCAGCTCTTTTGTCTGTTTGGACCAAGGCTGTAAGGGTTCAGGAGCTAAGTGGCTCTGGCAGAACCCAAACTGAGCAGCAGTGAGCAGATTATTGCTGAATAAGGGATACCTTTTTTTTAATAAATATTTTATTGAAAATTTTTGGTCAACCAACACAGTACATTGTGCATCCTTTACACAATATTATAACAACACAAATAACAATGACCTATTTTATAAACAAAAAATTAATAAATAATAAATAACAAAAATGAAAACTAACCCTAATTGGCAACTGCCTTATCACAAGTAATACTCTCCAAAAATATAATTTAACAGTCCAATATATAATTATCTGTAGCAACGACCTATACATATTATACAGTATATATTAACAACCCTGAGAGTCCTTCTGGTTCCTCCTCCCCCCCCCCCCCCCCCCCCCCCGCCCACCCACCCCCCCGATCCTGGGCTGCTGCTGCTGCCTTCTTTTTTCCATTCCATCTATCTTTCTGCGAGGTATTCGACGAACGGTTGCCACCGCCTGGTGAACCCTTGAGCCGACCCTCTTAGAACGAACTTAATCCGCTCTAGCTTTATAAACCCCGCCATGTCATTTATCCAGGTCTCCACCCCCGGGGGCTTGGCTTCTTTCCACATTAACAATATCCTGCACCGGGCTACTAGGGACGCAAAGGCCAAAACATCAGCCTCTCTCGCCTCCTGCACTCCCGGCTCTTGTGCAACCCCAAATATAGCCAACCCCCAGCTTGGTTCGACCCGGACCCCCACTACTTTTGAAAGCACCTTTGTCACCCCCATCCAAAACCCCTGTAGTGCCGGGCATGACCAAAACATATGGGTATGATTCACTGGGCTTCTCGAGCACCTCGCACACCTATCCTCCACCCCAAAAAATTTACTGAGCCGTGCTCCAGTCATATGCGCCCTGTGTAATACCTTAAACTGAATCAGGCTTAGCCTGGCACACGAGGACGATGAGTTTACCCTGCTTAGGGCATCTGCCCACAGCCCCTCCTCGATCTCCTCCCCCAGCTCTTCTTCCCATTTCCCTTTTAGTTCATCTACCATAGTCTCCCCTTCGACCCTCATTTCCCTATATATATCTGACACCTTACCATCCCCCACCCATGTCTTTGAGATCACTCTGTCCTGCACCTATTGTGTCGGGAGCTGCGGGAATTCCCTCACCTGTTGCCTCGCAAAAGCCCTCAGTTGCATATACCTGAATGCATTCCCTTGGGGCAACCCATATTTCTCAGTCAGCGCTCCCAGACTCGCGAACTTCCCATCCACAAACAGATCTTTCAGTTGCGTTATTCCTGCTCTTTGCCACATTCCATATCCCCCATCCATTCCCCCCGGGGCAAACCTATGGTTGTTTCTTATCGGGGACCCCCCCAAGGCTCCAGTCTTTCCCCTATGCCGTCTCCACTGTCCCCAAATCTTCAGTGTAGCCACCACCACCGGGCTTGTGGTGTAGTTCCCCGGTGAGAACGGCAATGGGGCTGTCACCATAGCCTGTAGGCTAGTCCCCCTACAGGACGCCCTCTCTAATCTCTTCCACGCCGCTCCCTCCTCCTCTCCCATCCACTTACTCACCATTGAAATATTAGCGGCCCAATAATACTCACTTAGGCTCGGTAGTGCCAGCCACCCCCCCCCCCCCCCCCATCCCTGCTACGCTGTAAGAATCCCTTCCTCACTCTCGGGGTCTTCCCGGCCCACATAAAACCCATGATGCTCTTTTCAATTCTTTTTAAAAAAAGCCTTCGTGATCACCACCGGGAGGCACTGAAAAACAAAGAGGAATCTCGGGAGGACCACCATCTTAACCGCCTGCACCCTCCCTGCCAGTGACAGGGATACCATATCCCATCTCTTAAAATCCTCCCCCATTTGTTCCACCAACCGTGTTAAATTTAACCTATGCAATGTGCCCCAATTCTTGGCTATCTGGATCCCCAGGTAACGAAAGTCCCCTGTTACCTTCCTCAACGGTAGGTCCTCTATTTCTCTACTCTGCTCCCCTGGGTGCAC
The DNA here is from genome assembly GCF_047496885.1 of Scyliorhinus torazame. NCBI lineage: Eukaryota > Metazoa > Chordata > Chondrichthyes > Carcharhiniformes > Scyliorhinidae > Scyliorhinus > Scyliorhinus torazame. The sequence goes on from NC_092710.1 coordinate 293,945,513, forward strand.
CACAAACAACTCACTTTTCCCCATGTTCAATTTATACCCTGAAAAATCCCCAAACTCCCCAAGTATCCGCATTATTTCTGGCATCCCCTCCGCCGGGTCTGCCACGTATAGTAGCAAATCGTCCGCATACAAAGATACCCGGTGTTCTTCTCCTCCTCTAAGTACTCCCCTCCACTTCTTGGAACCCCTCAACGCTATCGCCAGGGGCTCAATCGCCAGTGCAAACAATAATGGGGACAGAGGGCATCCCTGCCTTGTCCCTCTATGGAGCCGAAAATATGCAGATCCCCATCCATTCGTGGGCCATCGGGGCCCTATACAACAGCTGCACCCATCTAACATACCCCTCTCCAAAACCAAATCTCCTCAACACCTCCCACAAATAATCCCACTCCACTCTATCAAATGCTTTCTCGGCATCCATCGCCACTACTATCTCCGTTTCCCCCTCTGGTGGGGCCATCATCATTACCCCTAACAGCCTCCGTATATTCGTGTTCAGCTGTCTCCCCTTCACAAACCCAGTTTGGTCCTCGTGGACCACCCCCGGGACACATTCCTCTATTCTCATTGTCATTACCTTGGCCAGGATCTTGGCATCTACATTTAGGAGGGAAATAGGTCTATAGGACCCGCATTGTAGCGGGTCCTTTTCCTTCTTTAAGAGAAGCGATATCGTTGCTTCAGACATAGTCGGGGGCAGTTGTCCCCTTTCCTTTGCCTCATTAAAGGTCCTCGTCAATACCGGGACGAGCAAGTCCACATATTTTCTATAGAATTCGACTGGGAATCCATCTGGTCCCGGGGCCTTTCCCGCCTGCATGCTCCTAATTCCTTTCACCACTTCTACCTCGATCTGTGCTCCCAGTCCCACCCTTTCCTGCTCTTCCACCTTGGGAAATTCCAGCCGATCCAAGAAGCCCATCATTCTCTCCCTCCCATCCGGGGGTTGAGCGTCATATAATTTTTTATAAAATGTCTTGAACACTCCATTCACTCTCTCCGCTCCCCGCTCCATCTCTCCTTCCTCATCCCTCACTCCCCCTATTTCCCTCGCTGCTCCCCTTTTCCTCAATTGGTCTTTCATACTTACCTTATTCATATCAGAAAATCATGTAAAATATTGAAAATACGTGTAAAAATGTATTGTGTCAATGATCACAACCTGCCCCCACAAACTCCCCCCCCCCCCCAAAAAAAAGGAAACACCATGCATAAGATTAGACCCACATCTAAAATTGCCAGCTGATTTGCCATTTATTATCCAACTAAGTTTCTCCCTGAAATTGGGGTCTCTGCTTTGCCATGCTTAAGACTGACACTGGCCAGCCCCACTGGGTGTGAAAGGGCAGAGTAACCAACGCTCTGTAACACCCGGTGATGTGTCTTGTCAGCCGTTGCACATTCCTCCCTGTTGGGGGAGCTAGCGACTCGGGAGCTCAGAGCAGGAAGCCCATCTTGTCCACCCTGAGCACTCCTCGTGCAGATGGGGCCAAAGTGAGCAGGTCACAGAGAGGGCCGAGCCTGGCATCTTGTAACAAGTAAGGTTGTTGTGTAAAGTTGGACCCTGTGCATCCCCGCCAGGCACCAAGGGACCCCCATTTCCCTCCACCCGCCTCTTTGCCCCTGTATCGGTGTCAGTTGCTGCCTACCCAGAGGGTGGGCGCCACTCCGCTGCTCAGGGCGGCAGGCAGGTTTATAAACTTTCTCCCTCGCACACGGATCTCTCTGAGACCCTGTCACCTTTTTTTTGCCTCGGCAATTCTCGTGTGCTTGGCTGGATGTTTCTATGTCCCCTCCACATTCTCTGTCCTGGTGACCCCGAGGTGGTGGTGCAACTTCTGGGGCCAGTGCCGGTCCTGGTGCTGAGGTAGTTATTCTCTTTAAAAGGTTTTAGTTGAAGAATTTCAGATTTTGCCGTTAAAGCAACACAACAAAAAGCTGTTCACACTCAGCAGGTAAATGCATCGTCTCTGGAGAGAGGGAGAGGAGGTTAATGGTTCGGAATCACAGAATTGTCACAGTGCAGAAGGAGGCCATTTGGCCCCTCGAGTCTGCACGATTCAACTTGCATCCATCATAGTCTCAGGCAGTGCACTCCAGGCCCGAACCACTCGCTGTGTGAAAAAGTTTAACCTGACAATTGCTTCGTTCTTTAAATCTGTGCCCCCTCGTTCACAATCCATTTAAGCACTGAACAGTTTCTCCCTATCTACCCTGTCCAGCCCCCTCATGATTTTGAACACCTCTCTCGCAGCTCCTCTCCGTCTTCTCTCCTAGGAGAACAGTTCCAATCTATCCTCATAAATTAAATTTCTTATCCCTGGGACAATTCTTGTAAACCTCTGCTGCACTCTCCCCAATAGTGTGGTACCCAGAACTGTACACAATATTCCAGCTGAGATCTAAATAGTGTCTTGTATAGGTACTCTCATATTCCATGCCTGATTAATAATACCAGGATAATGTTAACAATGCTTTGTTAACTGCTCGCTCCACCTATCTTGCCACCTTGAATGACTTATGCATACATACACCCAGGTCCTGCCTCTCCTGCATTCCTTAAGAATTTTACCCCTTATTTTATATTGTTTGTCCATGTTCTTCCTCCCAAAATACATCACCTTACACTTCTTCACATTGAACTTCATCTGCCATCTATCTGCTCATTCCAACTTGTCTTCTGCCTGACAGTTCTGCACTGTCCTCTTCATAGTTTACAATGCTTCCAAGTTTTCATAGAATTTACAGTGCAGAAGGAGGCCATTCGGCCCTTCGAGTCTGCACCGGCCCTTGGAAAGAGCACCCCACTTAAGCCTACGCCTTCACTCCATCCCTGCGACCCCACCCAATCCTTTTGGACACAAAGTGCAATTTAGCATGGCCAATCCACCTAACTTGCACATCATTGGACTGTGATAGGAAACCGGAGCACCCGGAGGAAACCCATGGGGAGAATGTGCAGACTCCACACAGAGAGTGACCCAAGCCGGGAATTGAACCTGGGACCCTGGAGCTGTGAAGCAACTGTGCTAACCACTGTGCTCCATGCTGCCCATCTGTTTTGTGTCATCTGCAAACTTTGAAGTTGCCCCCTGCATACCAAGATGTAGATTAATATATATCAGAGAAAGCAAGGGTCCCAATACCACCCCTGGGGACCTCCACTACAAACCTTACTGCAGCCTGAAAAATATCCATTGACCATTACTCTGCTTCCTAATATTCAGCCACTTTTGTAACCACTTTGCTACTGGCCCTTTTAATACTTTAGCTATAACCTTTCTCACAAGTCTGTTTGGCACTATATTGATTGTCTGCAGGAAGTCCATGTACACCACATTAACAGCATGACACTCATTGACCCTTTCTATGACCTCTTCAAAAAAATCTAGCTACTTTAAATATGATTTCTCCTTTAGAAATCCATGCTGGCTCTTCCTAATCAAACCATATTTTTCCATGTGAGTATTAAGTCTATCCTGAATAATTGTTTCAGGAAGCTTTCGCACAAGTTATACTGACTGGTCTGTAATTGTTGGGATTATCCCTGCAATCTCTTTTGAACAAGGGTGAAATGTTTGCAATTCTTCAAGCCTTTGGTCATTCCCCTTATCTAGAGAAGATTTTGGCCAGTGACCCTGCACTTTCCACTCAACCGAGATGAGAATTTTGCAGGTTGGTGCCTTTCACAGAACCCGCTCCCCCTCACAGTTGCCATGGATGGCATGGTGGCAGTGGTTAGCACGGCTGCCTCACAGCGCCAGGGACCTGGATTCAATTCTGGCCTTTGGTAACTGTTTGCGTGGAGTTGGTTTGTTCTCCGTGTCTGTGTGGGTTTCCTCCGGGTGCTCCGATTTCCTCCCACAGTACAAAGATGTGTAGGCTAGGTGGATTGGCCATGCTAAATTACCCTTAAATGTCCAAAGGTTGGGTGGGGTTCCGGGGATTGGGCCTAGGTTGGGTGCTCTTTTGAAGGGTTGGTGCAAAAGTGATGGACCGAATGGCCTCCGTCTGCACCATGGGGAATCTGTAGTTCTAGGAGTTATTTATGGGTGTGGTCAGCACGGTGGCACAGTGGTTAGTACTGCTGCCTCACAGCGGTTTCCTCCCACTGTCCAAAGATGCGCAGGTTAAGTGGATTGGCCACGTAAAATTTCCCCTTCGTGTCTAAAGATTAGGCAGGGTTACAGGGATAGAAGGGGGGGGGGGGCCTGGGTGGGGTGCTCTTTCAGAGCAGTGTTTTTCAAACTTTCTTTCCAGGGACCCATTTTTATGAACCGACCAACCTTCGGGACTCACTCTGGCCGACCGTCGCGACCCATGCCGGCCGACCTTTGTGAACCATGCCGGCCGAACTTCATGACCCGCCATTTTTGCTTACCTTTAATGCGACAGGTGAGCCTGCTTGGTTCTCACAATCTCACTTGCTTTGTCATTCAATGTTCCATTTCTGTATGGGTTTTTCATCAGAGGTCCTGGCGCTCACACCAGGACTGCTTTGTCCTGCTGTGGATTCTCCTGAGCCACTCTCTCCAGCAGGTTTAGTTGTGAGATCCTGGCTTGTTTGTGTCTCTGGCCCTCTCTTCCTTATTACAAAACGATCCATTTTAAATTTTACAGTCCTGTTGCTTGTTTGCTGCTGACAAAATGGAGGAATGGCAATCGCGCCCAGAGCATGTGTCCGGGGCACATGACCTCGCTGCTGTTGCTTCAAGCAGGAAGACTGCATTGAATTTTTAAAAATATATTCTGGGTCAACGCACTGACGTCTGGTGTTTCTCGCTGTGCTCCAGGCATGCACGCTGATGAGCGGGCACGCGTGCGCAGTGCACCTGCATTCTGAAAGCCAGCTGTCATTTTTAAAAGCCAGCTGCTGTGGCCGTTGCACATTAATTCACACAATGGATGGCTCCGCGACCCTCCAAATCACCCACCCGTGGGTCACGACCTTGAGTTTGAAAATGACTGTTTCAGAGAGTCCATGCAGACTCAATGGGCCAAATGGCCTCCTGCACTGTAGGGATTCTATTCCCAGGTAAATCCGCACCACAAACCTGGTGCTCCCACCTTCTCCATCAGCCCTCTCATTGAGCACCGCCTCAGCCAGAACTTGACTGTCATAACCTCATGTCCCATTGCAGCTTGAGATAATTTTTATTATTGTCACAAGTAGGCTGACATAATACTGCAAGAAGTGAATAGCCCTTAGTCGCCACACTCCTAACTCCTGTTCGGATACACTGAGGGAGAATTCTGAAAGTCCGAGTCAGCTGACAAGCACGTCTTTTGGGGCTTGTGGGAGGAAACCGGAGCACCTGGAGGAAACCCACGCACGCATTGGGAGAACGTGCAGACTCTGCACAGACAGTGACCCAAGCTGGGTCCCTGGCGCTATGAAACAACAGTGCTAACCACTGTGCTATTGTGCCGCCCATATGAACACTTAACCACACACCTTATCCATTGCAAAGACTTGACCTTCCATATGGTGGAGGGTGCAGGTTTGGGGGTTACTGTGACAGCGAACTATATTAAATTATACTCTCATTATCAGTGCCTTGTTTTGGGGTCAAAGCCAAAGGCATATTGTTTCACATCCAAGTTGTACACCCCAGAAAATATGACAAAATATTGAGATAATATGTAAAAATACAAAGTGGGTGGCACGGTAGCACAGTGGTTAGCACTGGTGCTTCACAGTGCCAGGGTCCCAGGTTCGATTCCCGCTTGGGTGACTGTCTGTGAGGAGTCTGCAGGTTCTCCCAGTGTCTGCGTGGGTTTCCTCCGGGTGCTCTGGTTTCCTCCCACAAGTCCCCAAAGACGTACTGTTGCGTAATTTGGTCATTCTGAATTCTCCCTCGGTGTACTCGAACAGGTGGTGTGATAACTAGGGGCTTTTCAGAATAACTTCATTGCAGTGTTAATGTAAGCCTACTTGTGACAATAAAGATTATTATTATTAGAAAGTTCTCCAACCCTCCCGTCCACCCAAATATAAGGGGCGGGATTCTCCACTCCCACGCCGAAGTGGCCGCGCCGTCGTGAACGGCGTCGAGGTTCACGACGGCGCGAAACGGCCCCTATCCCGACCGATTCAGGCCCCGACAATGGGCTAGGATCGGGGCCGCGTCATCTACACGCGCCAGGCCTTGTCGCCGCGTAAAGGCGGTGCCGCATAGATGACGCAGCCGGCACCGCATAACTGGCGTCACCCGCGCATGCGTGGTTGCCGTACTCTCCGAGTCCGCCTCGCAAGAAGATGGCGGACGGATCTTGCGGGGCTGCGGAAGGAACGAGGTCCTCCTTCAGAGAGGACGGCCCGACGATCGATGGGCACCGATCGCGGGCCATGCCACATTTGAGGTACCCCCCGGTGCAGGATCCCCCCACCCCACCCCCGCAGGCCGCCCCCCCCCCCCCCAAGCGTTCCCGCGCTGTTCGACGGCAGCGACCAGGTGTGGACGGCGCCGGGGGAACCCGCCGTTTTGGCCTGGCCGCTCGGCCCATCCGGGCCTGAGAATAGCGGGGGTGCTGGAGAATCGGCATTTTGGGTGTCTCCGGCGATTCTGCGGCCCGCGGAACTCGACGGGACCGTTCCCGCCGCTTGGGAGAATCGCGGGATGGCGTCGGACCGGCGTCCCGGGAAATCTTGGCGGCCCAGGCGATTCCAGCAACCGGCACGGGAGTGGAGAATCTCGCCCAAGGTCCATACATAATGTAGAATTCTTCAACTTTTAAAATTGCCTACTGATTTACCATTTAATATCCCAGATTAATTTGTTTCTCTCTGAAGTTGGGATATCTGTATTTTTATGTTGCCTTTTAACATATACTGAGGGGACCAGCCCGATTCAGAGTTAAACTCCAGCAGCTAATGTATCTGTCAGCGGTTTCACATTCCTCCCTTTGGAGGAGCTAGTGACTCAGGAACGGTTTCACATTCCTCCCTTTGGAGGAGCTCGTGACTCAGGAGCTTACAGCAGAAAGCTCATCTTGTCCATTCCGTGATGCTGTGCATACATTGGGCTAATGAGGCTCCTCCTCCTATTTCCACCACCTGTATCATTGCCCACCTCAGCCCATCTGCTTTTTACAAGCATAAGTCTATGGGTTTGCCCCTTCTTGAAACAATACTCTCCTGATTATTCTCCCACCTCTGTTCTTCATGAGCTTCAGTTCATCCAAACTGTTCCTATCTGTGCCTTGCCCTGAGCCGAGCCTTGCTTGCCTATCACACATATAGTCACTGCACTACATTTGTTACTGGTCATCGATCATCTCCCATTTTAAATATTCTCAATCTCTTGTTTAAATATCTTCACAGCCTCCACCACCACCTGTCGATCTTTAGAACTTAATTTACAAAAAAGAAAGACTTTAATTTATATGACATAGAACATACAGTGCAGAAGGAGGCCATTCAGCCCATCGAGTCTGCATCGACCCACTTAAACCCTCGCTTCTACCCTATCCCCGTAACCCAATAACCCCTCCTAACCTTTTTTGGTCACGAAGGGCAATTTATCATGGCCAATCCACCTAACCTGCACGTCTTTGGACTGTGGGAGGAAAATGGAGCACCCGGAGGAAACCCACGCAACCACGGGGAGAACGTGCAGACTCCGCACAGACAGTGACCCAGCGGGGAATTGAACCTGGGACCCTGGCGCTGTGAAGCCACAGTGCTAATCACTTGTGCTATCTTGCTGCCCTCTTTTACAACAGTATTTCCTAAAACACCTTAACAGCTAATAACACTTTATTTCTTCTTCACAGATGTGGGTGTTGCTGGCTAGGCCAGCATCTATTGCCCATTGCTAATTGCCCTTGAGAAGGTGGTGGTGAACTGCCCTTTTCAATCACTGCAGTCTATATGCACGATGCTGTTAGACAGTGTCACTGTCGTAATGTAAAAACCATGATAGCCAATTTGCCCCCACAAACAGCAATGCAATAATGACCAGATAATCAAGCTTTATTTTTAAATTGAGGGGTAAATATTAGGCAAGACCCCAGGGATAATCCACCTGTTGTTCTTTGAAATAGTGCCCATCCAAAAGACGGATAAAGTTAACTCTTCAATCCCTCAATACTTAAATCTCTGTTTCTCAGACTCCAGTGTTTTCTGTACCCACATCCACACTTACCTCATGCCAGCATTCGTGGTCATATCTTCAACTGCCTAGATGTAAAAGGGCAGTTGTTACCTCTATGATCGCAGAGCGCTGTCCGACCTGATGAGTGTTTCCAGCATTTTCCTGTTTTTATTCCAACTTCTCCTCCCTTTTACTTCCCAGATCCAACACTGGGCTCCTGGCACTCGGCCATCTTTCAGTTCATGGTTTGCCAATGGCATTTCTCCCTCGCTTGCTGTAAATGCAGCTACTAAATATAGTTCTGAAAGATCTCCTTTATCGGTTAACATTAACAAGATAATGATGCTGCAGTGTAAATTGCAGCAATGCTAGGTATTCAGAAAACCCAACAATATTCTTACCCACCGAGCATGTGGTTTCCTAGAAAGGGTGTGAATTACCGTTCACTTATATCTCAAGTCACTAAACCAAGCATCATAAATCGTCAAAATTCTAGCAAGAAACAGAAACATTCAAAGCAGGAAAATGCCTCGCCTTGAAGTCCACAGTAAATATTATTTCATAAATGGACAGATGGAAGCAATTTTCACGCCTGTAATCGGCACCCCACGTTCAGGTAACATACTAAACAACTCTGCATTTGTGCTCACATTCCACGACGTTATCTAACCTCCTTTGTGGGTCTCGATTTCAGTGGGTATATTGTACCCCTATTATTGTCTTTATGCACATCATATCGTTCCCCAATTAACTATGGTGCAAGGGTCAAATTTGGAAATTTGTGCAAAGGTTTGGTATTGTCTGATGTTTTCTGGCCAGATAGATGTTCCTGCTGTGCCGCCGTGTGATGTGGTAGCTTTTTAAAGTAATTATTTTAGGCTGCTCATGTTTCCTCTCCTGCATATTTCCAGTCTGTCTCTCTCCTATGAGTGGCAGTGCGGCACTGCGAGGCCAGTGCAGGGCAGGGAAGCTTCATCGGTGAACATGTGGAAATGCAGCAAGTGAGACTGCCACGATTGGCAGTCCGCTTGTCAGCACCGGGCCTTTTAAGGCAGAGGGAGGCAGTGCCATCATGCAACAGCCTTGGCTCGGCCCCAACAGCTGAAATGCCAGCACTTCTCTCAGATCCACTCAGTATGTCGTTGCTGTGGTAACATCCCGTCACTCGGATACTTGTTGAAAGGCAAGCTGGTGCTCATCTTCAGATGAGGAGGACAAATTGGAAGCAGGAGATTTTTTTTCCCCCAAGTCAATGAAATATTATATTCTGCAGTTGCGGAATTGATTTGATAATCCAGCCAGACCTGCCTCTCACTGTCCCATTTCCCAAGCAGCTGGAACAACAGAAACAAGAGTGAGTCAAATCGACTGACACGGTAACTTTCTAACAATTGCTTCTTTGAACCTCGCTGTTTTTTGATCATACCATCGACAAAGCCAGATACAGTCTTTTTGTTCCCTATCAATATATCGAGTCCGATGTGGAAAGTAGGTGTGAAGCAATCTGTGCAATGTGTTCTCAGGCCTCATATGCCTCTTTCGCCCTTGATAGCTGGGGACTATCACAGGTGCTGTCCAGTTAAACCAGCAGCAACATTTTTTGATGTGTGCAAAATAATTTTTAATCAATGCATTTTTGAAACAGTTTTATAGTTTATTAGAACTCTGATTCTGGCAATGTTATAAATAAAGCAACCGTTTGTTGAGCCCATCAGCTTTCTTATTTTGAATATTTTATATTTGTTGAAACTCTGAAGCTTCTGAAAATCCACATGCACTCAATCAATGCACTACATCTACTATGTTTCCTTTATCCATCCAATCCGTCATATCTTCAAACAAAAAGACAGAATTTGTCAAACGTGATTTGCCTATTAAAAGTATGAGCTGCCTGCCATTATTTAATCATAGTGTTCTAAATTCCGAATTATTTTGTCTCAATTTATGGATTCTTGGAGTTCTCCTCAACTGACATTGAGCTAGCTACTTCACATCACCAGTTTAATCATTCTCTCCCTTTTTGAATCAACATGTTACATTAGCTACCCTCCATGCCTATGGCTGGATTTTCACATTTGAGGAGAATTAAATTATTGGTCTGAGCTTCTGTTGTCTCTTAGACTTCTTTCAGTATCCTAAATGTAAACCACTAGGGTCTACTAACTTACACATCATGAGCTCTGTTTATTTTTCAGAACTAGTTCTAGTTTTCATCTGGCTCAGTGAGTAGCTCTCCTGCCTCTGAGCAAAGATCAAAGGCCCATTGCTTGAGCATTTATATCATTGCTGAGTGTGTGTGGGATCTTGCTTGGCATACAGTGGCTTCTACATTTGCCTACATTGCATTCATCAAAAATAAGCTGACTTGGGCAGCACGGTGGCGCAGTGGGTTAGCCCCGTTGCCTCATGGCGCCGAGGTCCCAGGTTCGATCTCTGCTCTGGGTCACTGTTCGTGTGGGGTTTGCACATTCTCCCGTGTTTGCGTGGGTTTCGCCCCCACAACCCAAAGATGTGCAGGGTAGGCGAATTGACCACTCTAAATTGCCCCTTAATTGGAAATAATGAATTGTGTACTGTAAATTTATAAAAATAAAAATAAACTGACTATGAAGCACCACTTTGATAGGTTCTGAGGATTTGACTTACAGAAGCTTTTTTTTACAGTTCTCTGTAACTGGTGTTACATAGCACCTAATTGTATGGGCCAGGGAACCCCAAAGTGTATCATGGAGTTCACCTGACCCACAACTTTTAATAGATTGTGGTATGGGGAGCACACGGCCCACTCTACAGGTGTACAGCAGAAATCAAAAAGTATTTTTTTAAGCAAAACAATGTTTACTCTATGAACTCAAGTTAACCTTTTTAAAACATACAGTGAACATCTTAGCAACCATCAATTCAAATACAACCCCAAAAGAATACAACACTAAGTAAGTAAGCTGTCCTTTTAACATCCAGAAGACTTTTTAAAAAACTTTAAATAGAAGCACATCAGGTTAAAATCACTACTGAGAGCAGTTATTAGTTTTAAATCACCAAAGGGTCGATTTACAGTCTTTAGATTACAGAGAGAGAGACTCGCACACCTGGCTGTGACTGCAGCTATCCAGCTCTGAAAATGAAACCAAGACACACCCTGCAGCAAACAGCCTAAAACAAAAGTAAAAAGCTGACACAGCCCAGCTCCACCCACACGCTGACATCACTGATAAACACCCATTTCTTAAAGGTACATTTCTAAAAGACCCATTTCTTAAAGGTATTCTCACATGACACCTCCCCCCAAGAAAAAATAATAAACCATCAACTTCAAGATGGTTTCTTTTTTCACCTTTTCACTACCCTTTAAGAAATGCACACAGTAAATATACTTTTCTGTTTAAAAAAAACAACACACGCAAACAGGTATAATAATATAGTCCATTTTTTATTTGTCCTTCCTCCAACTGAAATTCTTCTCGATCGACAGTCTCTTTGAACAAGAAGGTCTCTGCACGATCCATCCATTTCATTTCTATATCATTTTGTTCTAACTCCGCCAATTTTCCTGAACTAAAAATATCCGCCTCATCCTTGTTCTTTTTCAACCATCTGATCAAAAATCATTTCTGATAATTGCACTTCAACTGCATCTTCACTCTTTAATTTCTCCTCTTGTCTTAACCTGGACTTTCCAACCTTACCTTATATAATGGAACATTACTCCTCTCACCCTGAATTCCACATATTACCACCTTTTCTGGCAATATTCTTCCCAAACTACATAACTCCTCATCTCTTACCATTAAAGATTGACTAGCTCCCGTGTCTCTTAAAATTGTGACTTCTTTACCTGCTCCTCCTGATACATGAGTTAACTTTACCCACACAAGTAAATTCTTTAAACAGATCTGTCACCTTCTTATCAATCACCTCTTGATCAGGCTGTACAATCTTTTGCACCTCCTTCACTTCACTTGGGCTTTCCTTTACCACTTTAACAAACCTCACTGTCTTATCCTGTTTTATTTATGAACTAATTCATAATCATCTGCCATTTCTGCTGCTAACCTCGCAGCTTTAACCCTCTGCTCTTCCACAGAATCATAGAATTTACAGTGCAGAAGGAGGCCATTCGGCCCATCGAGTCTGCACCGGCTCTTTTTTTGAAAGAGCACCCAAGCGCACAACTCCACCCTATCCCCATAACCCAGTAACCCCACCCAACACTAAGGGCAATTTTGGACACTAAGGGCAATTTAGCATGGCCAATCCACCTAACCTGCACATCTTTGGACTGTGGGAGGAAACCGGAGCACCCGGAGGAAACCCACGCACACACGGGGAGAACGTGTAGACTCCGCACAGACAGTGATCCAAGCCGGGAATCGAACCTGGAGCTGTGAAGCAATTGTGCTAACCACAATGCTACTGTGCTGCCCACTTCATGGGCAGAGTTCTCACTACATCAGGAATTTAATTTTTAAACTCCTTCAAAAGTATAATTTCTCTGAGAGCTGCATACGTTTGGTCTATTTTCAAAGCCCTTATCCAACTATCAAAATGACTCTGAGCCTTTCAAACTCCATGTATGTTTGACCAAATTCTTTCTTTAAATTTCTAAACCTTTGTTTGTAGGCTTCAGGCACTAGTTTATATGCAGCTAAGATGGATTTTTTCACCTCCTCATAGGTCCCAGATACCTCCTCCGTTAGTGATGCAAACACTTATCAATAGCCCTAACTCCCAGCTTTGTTTGAATCAGTAATACCCACATGTCCTGTGGCCATTTCATTTGTTTAGCTACCTTCTCAAATGAAATGAAAAAGGCTTCCACCTCCTTCTCATCAAACCGTGGCAATGCATGGACATATTTAAATAGATCCCCACCAAGCCTTTGACTATGACGCTCTGTCACTATCCTCATCACTATCCTCCAACTGTACGTTTCCTCATCACTATCCTCCAACTGTACGTTTCCCTTTACGTCTGCCAATTTTAACTGACTGTTATGTTTCTTAGCCATTTTCTGAAGTTCAAACTCACTTTTTCCCTTTCCTCTCTATCTCTTTCTTTTTGTTCTGCTAGGGCTATTCTTTCTTTGTTTCTTTCTTCTCTCTCCATTTCTTTTTCCCTGATCTGTATCTCCTTTTCTCTTTCTGTTTCTCTCATTGCATATTCAAGCTGCTTTAATTCTTTTTCATGTTCAAGTTGCTTAATCTGCAACTGGATCTTTGCCATTTCTAATGCGTCAGACTGTATCTCAGGCAACATTAAATGCTTAACCACCGCCATAATTACCTCATCTTTTCGCATTTTGCAAGGTAATGTTAACTGCAATGTTTTTGCCAAATCTAACAGTCTGTTTTTATTCTCTGTCCGTAAGGTACTGTGTGTGACCGCCTCCACCCCCAAAAACCTCAGAGCCTCTGAAAGAGCCATTGTCCACAATACACTCCCCACTTAAACTAAAATACCACACCTGAAAAGCACTCACAATACGCACACCCCTCACTGTCTTTAAGTTCACTAAGCCAATCCAATAGATAGACTTCTATCCCCCTCGAGCCCCCAATTTGTTATGGGCCAGGATTTAGAGAACCCCAAAGTGTATCATGGAGTTCACCTGACCACAACTTTTAAAAGATTGTGGTATGGGGAGCACATGGCCCACTCTACAGATGTGGTACAGCAGAAATCAAAAAGTATTTTTTTTAAGCAAAACAATGTTTATTCCATGAACTCCAGTTAACATTTTTAAAATATACAGTGAACATCTTAGCAACCATCAATTCAAATACAACCCCCAAAGAATACAACACTAAGTAATTGTTTAAGCTTTCCTTTTAACATCCAGAAGACTTTAAAAAAAACTTTAAACAGAAGCACATCAGGTTAAAGTCACTGAGAGCAGTTATTAGTTTTAAATCACCAAAGGACCGATTTACAGGCTTTAGATTACAGAGAGAGAGACGCATACACCTTCTGGTTTATTGGTCAGAACATTGAATATAGGAGTTGGGACGTCTTGTTGAAGTTGTACAAGACATTGGTACGGCCACACTTGGAATACTGTGTGCAGTTCTGGTCACCCTATTATAGAAAGGATATTATTAAACTAGAAAGAGTGCAGAAAAGATTTACTAGGATGTTGCCGGGACTTGATGGTTTGAGTTATAAGGAGAGGCTGGATAGACTGGGACTTTTTTCCCTGGAGCGTAGGAGGCTTAGGGGTGATCTTATAGAGGTCTATAAAATAATGAGGGGCATAGATAAGGTAGATAGTCAACATCTTTTCCTAAAACTAGAGGGCATAGGTTTAAGGTGAGAGGGGAGAGATTCAGAAGGGCCCAGAGGGGCAATTTCTTCACTCAGAGGGTAGTGAGTGTCTGGAATGGGCTGCCAGAGGTAGTAGTAGAAGCGGGTACAATTGTGTCTTTCAAAAAGCATTTAGATGGTTACATGGGTAAGATGGGTATAGAGGGTTATGGGCCAAGTGCGGGCAACTGGGACTAGCTTAATGGTAAAAAACTGGGCGGCATGGACTGGTTGGGCCGAAGGGCCTGTTTCCATGCTGTAAACTTCTATGATTCTATGATTCTATGATTCTGGCTGTAACTGCAGCTATCGAGCTCTGAAAGCGAAACTAAAATACACCCTGCAGCAAACAGCCTAAAACGAAAGTAAAAAGCTGACAGACAGCCCAGCTTCACCCACTCTCTGACATCACTGCAGTAATAAACACCCATTTCTTAAAGGTACATTTCTTAATGGTACTCTCACATGACATAATGCACTTACATCTTCACTTCCTTGCTCATTTGTAAAAGCTGATGGCTAATATTTATTTGCTATCTCTTCTATGCTTTCATTCCCCAGAATGACAGTCTATTTACCCTTAAGCAGTGCTGCATTCCCACGAACAATTCTTTTTAAGTGTTTATGAAAACCATTTTAACTTTTTTTTGTTCTGTACCAGTCTTAAATATTGCATTTTAGCCCATTTTACTACTGTACTGTATTTCTTCTATTCCACTGGGCTTTCCTTTATCTTGCTAACCCTAAGCTGCTGCTTAATTGTGCTCTGAAGTCTTGTTGTCTTCTAAGAATACATTTGATCTTATGTTCGTATTTCATTTCTATTTGCCCTGTCCTGAATTTTAAGACCCATTTGCTAACTTTCTTACCCATTGAATTTGGATGTGATTACTGCTTGTCTCATTGGCCTTTACTCTTCTCTGGTACAACAACCATAGTACCGGATCATCTGTGCCTGATCATTCTTTTTATTGAGCCTATTTTATGACTATTTCCTAAAAACTTTCGTACTCTTCCAGCCTATTTGTCCCCTTTTACTTCTCAGAAACAAATGAAGCAACTTTTTAACCCAGCAGGACTAGAAACATACCAATCTACAAGGCAGTACTAAATACATTCTGAGAAACATTTCCACTCTGACCGCACACAGTCACTTTATTCCAGACGGTAGTGGATAGATAAAATCTTCCATTACTATTGCCTTGTCATTCTTACATAATTTCCCTGAACTATACATTGTGTCATAGATTTCCTACCTGTTCTTAACGATATCCATATAGATTGATTTAACATAATCAGTTCAGGGCATTTTGACATTTAAAAAAAAAAAGTAGACTTGCTTTTATTGACGTGCCTTTTTTACAACCATCGGACTTCTCAAAGCGCTTAATGGAGTATTTTTGAAGTGCAGTCACTGTTGTAATGAGGGAAATGCAGCAGCCAATCTGTACTTAACAAACTCCCACAAACAGCAATGTGATAAAAAGCTAGATATTCTGTTTTGTGATGTTAATGGAGCGATATGGATTGACCAGGACAACCCGGATAACTCCCCTGCTCTTCTTCAAAATAACTTCTTTTGCATTCACCAGCAGGCAAACGGTGTTTTGGTTTTAACATCTCCGGTAGCGCCACACGTCCTCGTTTTAGCGCTGTGCTCGTTTTTCAGGCAGCATGAACAGCTTGATTTCCCCAGCACGCATCCTGAAGAGTTTAAGCACCTACAGGACCTTTTGGAGGAAGTGGGCATCACCCGAACCTTGTGGAGCATGGAGCGTGAGGGCAAGCTGTGGGCGTGTCTACCTGAAGTTAAACACTGCTGAGCAGAGGTCCAAACAACTTTGTGAGAAACCAGCACTGCAAGAAAACAATCTGCTTCTGTTTGCACGACACAAAAGCAGCAAAAGCTCCAAAAAAGGGAAAAAGAGATTGTTGGAAGAGGAGTCGGATGAAGAAGAGGATGATTCTGAGAAAAGTGACAATGAGGACATATCCGAAGAGGATGACATCCAGCCAAAAGCTTACAAAGACCTTGAGAAAGTCGTGCCATCTTTCAGATTTGACCTCATCATGAAAGCAGGTCTGGATATGGCACGGAAGTAAGTATCATGTCTTTGAACTATTCAAAGCACTGGAAAGGCATGCCAGTGTTGGCATGTTTGCTCTATTTTAGCAGCAGGTATTGCTAATCAAACCTGACACACTGATCAATTATTCAGCTCGGCAGCTTGACTCTGATTGATCAAGGCATTGCCCTGTGGAAGGATCCAGCAAATGACGATCACTTATTTTGTTTAGCTGAAACAGTGTAATGTGTGTACATGTTCTTTCTGTCTGCAAAGAGCACGGTCCTGCGTGTTAATATACATAGCTTCCACACTGTGAGGTCAAGCTGCCTGGGTTAAATTTCAAACAATGCTTGGCAGTTAACTGTCAGTCACCAGCAACTGGTGCATTCTCCATGGCATTGCCTCTACCAATCAGAGTCCACCTGCCAACTAATTAGCAGCTCCTTTTCATAGTGTTTCCTGTGGTGTTGATATTCTTGCGATTGTCCTGATGATTACAAGATAAAAAGCTTCGACAAATATTTTTTCAGCAATACTCAAGTTGTGGACTGCCAAACTACTATTTGTAGGTCACACAATTGTTTAAAAATGTTGAGTTCTGTGAAGCTCCTTCTGAACCGTTTGCCTCACAATAGGGTTGGAACCTTTATTTCAACTTTCTTTTGAGATGTGTGTGATATTAGCAAGGAATTATTTATTGCCCATCCCTAGTTAGTGTGACTGCAGTACAGATTAACCATATAGACTGCTCTGGTGTCACATGTAGGCCAGGCAAGGTTCTCTTCCATGAACAGGCACCGGAGTGTGGCGACTAGGGGATTTTCACAGTAACTTCATTCCAGTGTTAATGTAAGCCTACTTTTGATCTCATGTAAGCCTACGTCTAGGGCAGCACAGTAGCACAGTGGTTAGCACAGTTGCTTCAAAGCTCCAGGGTCCCAGGTTCGATTCCCAGCTTGGGTCACTGTCTGTGCGGTGTCTGCACGTTCTCCCCGTGTCTGCGTGGGTTTTCTCCGAGTGCTCCGGTTTCCTCCCACAGTCCAAAGATGTGCAGGTTAGGTGGATTGGCCATGATAGATTGCCCTTCGTGTCTGAAACGATTAGGTGGGTTACGGGTATAGGGTGGAGGAGTGGGCTTAATAGGGTGCTCTTTCCAAGAGCCGGTGCAGACTTGATGGGCCGAATGGCCTCCTTCTGCACTGTAAATTCTCTGATACTAATAAAGATTATTATTATGTGTTTTTCTAACAATTTAGCGGCTTTCTGATGCTATCTTAAAAATATATTAAATTGAATTTCTCCACTGTGGGATGTGAACTCTCCACCACCAGGTTGTGGAGCTGTCACTGTAACTACTAGGATACTGTTTAGCCCAGGATATCCACCACCTTAAGTTTGTGCAACAGCCTTTCACATGGAACTACATTAAAAACCTCTGGATGTCCAAATACATGAACTGGGATACAGTTCATACATACAGGGACTGCCACTGGGCAGATGAGATATCCCTTTCTCACAAAAGTTCAGGGGTTTGGTCAAGCAGGATCTTCCACTCCTCAAACCAAGTTGGGTGCCACATAGTAGATTATTTTCATATATGGCAATCCTCAACTTACTTTGCCTGTTACTAATAAACTAATGCATCTGAATTTACATGTTTGGTCAATTTTCTAGGCTGGTTTACCCAGATGGGTAATCCCTAACCCTGGCGATTTATTTGTCTGAACTGTTTGTCTAAGACTTCCATACGAGTGATGTCAGAATCATTAGCCTGAAATGCTGTCAATATTTCTGTGACCATTTCAACAAAGTAATCATTCGAGGCAGCACGGTAGCGCAGTGGTTAGCATTGCTGCCTCATGGCGCTGAGGTCCCAGGTTCGATCACGGCGCTGAGGTCCAAGGTTCGATCCCGGCCCTGGGTCACTGTCTGAGGAGTTTGCACATTCTCCCCGTGTTTGCGTGGGTTTCGCCCCCACAACCCAAAGATGTGCAAGGTAGGTGGATTGGCCAGGCTAAATTGCCCCTTAATTGGAAAAAATAAATTAGGCACTCTAAATTTATATTAAACAAAGCAACAAAGTAATCATTCTTCCTCCACTCCAATTGCATCTTTTGAGAAATCTCAATTTTCCATTAACCCTCTTGCTGTGGAAGGGTAGCATGGCGGCGCAGTGGTTAGCACAGCTCCCTCACGGCGCCGAGGTCCTAGGTTCAATCCAGGCTCTGGGTCACTGTCTGTGTGGAGTTTGCATTTCTCCCCGTGTTTGCGTGGGTTTCGCCCCCACAACCCAAAGATGTGCAAGGTAGGTGGATTGGACATGCTAAATTGCACTTTAATTGGAAAAAAATTAATTGGGTACAGTAAATTTATATTTAAAAAAACCCTCTTGCTGTGTTAACGCTGGAAGAACACTGTGGGACAATGCTACTGTGTGGTGCTGCAGCTGGGTATGATCTAGCCCTTCCCCGTGCATTAGGTGCCCTGGCCACAAACTCTCCCTTACACCTTTACTTAATTCCTCCTCCTCGTCTTTAGATCATCCACACACAATTTCCCAACCAAGCTGGATCCCACTTCATTCTTGCTGCCACTGCCACTCTATCTGGCTGTGGCCACTGCTTGGCATTTTATTCCCATTCCCTCCTGCCGATTTTCACTGGATGGCTTCCCTTGACCTGGGATAACTTGGCACACAAGGAATGGAGGAGGCAGGGAGGGTGTTTGGGTGTGTTTTAGTTGATAGCTAAGGCATCTGCTAATCAGACATTGTAGGTTACAAGGCCACTGCTACCTTACAGCTGCTCAATGCACTGCTGTCCCTACAGTATCCTTCCCTATAGACATTGTCTCATGGTGGCACAGTGGTTAGCACTGCTGCCTCAGCGCCAGCGACCTGGGTCCAATTCCATCCTTGGGTCACTGCCTGTGTGGAGTTTGTACCTTCTCCCCGCATCCGCGTAGGTTTCCTCCGGGTGCTACGGTTTCCTCCCACAGTTCAGAGAAATGCATGTTAGGTGGCTAGGCCATGCTAAATTGCCCCTTAATGTCCAAAAGGTTAATTAGGGTTACGGGGCAGGGTGGGAGCGTGGGCCTTGGTAGGGTTCTCTTTCAGAGGGTCGGTGCAGGCCGGATGGGCTGAATGGCCTCCTTCTGCATTGTAGTGATTCTATGATTCTACAAACTCCCAAAAACATATGATGAAATTAGCTTGGAGCTACTGAACTGAGTTGTGTTCTTTTGAGATTGGTTTAAATTGGCTTTCATCTCGAGGGTTTTGATTTGAAGCTAGGCCCTGCAGCTATTGCTAAATGTTACGCCAGCCAGCATACTCTAACACCGACTTGTGTTTTGCTTTCCAGTAAAGTGGAAGATTCCTTCTATAGCAACAAACTGAGACTGAACGGAGAAAAGTTACTGAAGAAAAGTAAAATGGTGGGTTTTATATTTTCACCTTCATTTATTCCAGATGCACTCATTGTAACAATCTAAAAGCTGTCCACCACTGAGTAACTTTAGTTGGTGGCAAAGGAGTACCTACATTCACCCGTGGCAGCATCTGCCTCTCTTTATCCTTCACACCCACCCCAAATTAATGGCTGATGTTTGTTGCGCTTTACACTAAGAGATAATTCACGGCCTTCATTACCTAAGAACCAGAGCTCTGGGGACTGAGTCCCTATTTTTAATGATGAGTTACAGTTTTGGGGTCCGATCAGGTTGAGGGTCCAGAACATTCTTTTCCCTACACTGAGCTGTTGCGCGGGCTGAGTGAGGCATCCAGCAGGAGTTGGGACTGCCAGGACTCTCAATTAACTGGGAATTTTGAATATTCACTTGAAGGGGGAATGTTGCCTTTTTACGCTAGATAATAGAGGATCTAGTGTAGTTGTAATCCTACCGAGCTGCTCGTGTTTAAACAAAAATGTCATTGAACAGTAACTGAATTATAGAACAGATCCACATGAACCCAAAGCATGACATTGAAACATTTGCCTAATCCCTGATTATGGGCATGATGGGTGGGTAGTATCATCATTAGCCTACACAGGGATGGAAACCATCTGCCCTGTGATAAGATTACCCTGTGGCTCTTGCTGAGCTCTCCCAGCTGCTGGCATTTTGCTGCCGCAATTGTATTACGGGAAGGGACCACTTTTCAAAAGTACCATTCCCATAGCCCAGTAATCACAGGACGCTGCGAGAGAATTCGAAAAGCTCACTGTTCCTCATTGATGCTGCCTCCTTGCAGCTGAACTAACACCTGCCTGATCAGGATGGCAATGTACTGAGTTCTTCTACTTTGCTGTGGTAATAAAGATAGAGATTTTGAACATTGAGTTTAGAAAGCTGAGACGAACATTTTCTACTTCTTGAGTTATTTACAGATAGCGATTTAAAGCACAGGAGGGGAAAGAAACAAAGCTGTTGAAAAGCTTGAAATAAAATCGGTAAAATCTTTTCAATATAACGCAGGTCAGTCAGTGTCTATGAAAGGCTTCGTCACAACCAACCCAAGCTCCTTATCCAACGAGAGTAAAGATTATGAAACTAGGTACCAATCATGGCTCAGTTGGTAGCACTCTCACTTCTACAGGATTGTATCTTCAAGTCTCACTTTAAATCGCTATCTGTAAATAACTCAAGAAATAGAAAATGTTCGTCTCAGCTTTCCAAAATCAATGTTCAAAATCTCTACCTTTGTCATCACAGCAAAGTAGAAGAACTCAGTACATTGCCATCCTGATCAGGCAGGTGTTAGCTCAGCTGCAAGGAGGCAGCATCAATGAGGAACAGTGAGCTTCTCGAATTCTCTCGCAGCGTCCTGTGATTACTGGGCTATGGGAATGGTGCTTTTGAAAAGTGCTCCCTTCCCGTAATACAATTGCAGCAGCAAAATGCCAGTAGCTGGGAGAGCTCAGCAAGAGCCACAGGGTTATCTTATCACAGGGCCTGAACACAGTGCTGCTTCTTTTTATTTGTTTTATGGGATGTGGACGTCGCAGTCTGGGCCAGCACTTATTGCCCATCCCTAATTGTCCTTGCTAGGCCATTGCAGAGGGCATTTAAGAGCCAACCACATTGCTGTGGGTCTGGAGTCACATATAGGACAGACCGGGTAAGGACGGCAGATTTCCTTCCCTAAAGGACATTAGTGAACCAGATGGGGTTTTATAACAATCGGCAATGGTTTCACGGTCTTCTTTCGACCTTTAATTCCAGATTCTTACTGAATTCAAATTTGACCATCTGCCAGTTAGGGCCCTATTAAGACATCAGAGCAGAATTAGGCCATTCGGTCCATCGTGTCGGCTCCGCCATTTGATCATAGCTGATATGTTTCTTAACCCCAGTCTCATGCCTTTCCCCATAACCCCAGAGCATTACCTTCGGTCTCTGGATTACTAATCCAATGATAATACCACGATGCCACCACCTTCCCCCATGGGACTTGTAGGGACTTACCAAATTTTGATGCGGTAACAGTGAAGGAGGAGTAATATTGTTCCAAGTCGAGATAGTACGTGGCTTGGATGGGAGCTTGCAGGTTATGGTGTTCCCATGCACCTGCTTCATTTGTCCGTGAACGTAGCCGACAATGCGGGTTTGGAAGGTGCTGTAGAAGCAGCCTTGGTGTGTTGCTGCATAGCATCTTGTAGATGGGGCACACTGTTGCCACGACATGCCTTGTTGGAGGAGTGGGTGTCCTGGGTGGTGTTGTGTTTTTTGCATATTGTTGGAGTTGCACTCATCCAGGCAAGTGGAGAATATTCCATCACACTCTTGAGTTACTCGCTGCAGAGTTCCCAGCCTCAGACCTGCTCTTGCAGCCACAGTATTTATCTGGCTGGTCCAGTTACGTTTCTGGTCAGTGTTGACCCACAGAATGTTGTTTCACACAATTTATTATGGCATAGAAGGAGGCCATTGGTCCATCATGTCTGCACCGGCTTTTCAAACAAGCACCATGACTTAGTTCCAATCTCCTGCCTTTGCCCCTGCACATTGTTTCTAGTTAAGTAATCATCTAATGCCCACTTGAATGCCTCAATTGAGTCTTCCTCCACCACACTTCCAGGCAGTGCATTCCAGACCCAAACCACTCGCTGTGTGAAAATCTTTTTTTCTCACATCACGGGCAAAATTCTCCCCCAACGGCGGGATGCCCGCCGACTGGCGCCAAAGCCAGCGCAAATCAGACGGGCATCGCGCCGGCAAAAAAGTGCGGAAGTCTCCGCATCTTTGGCGGCCTAGCCCCAACATTGAGGGGCTAGGCCGACGCCGGAGGGATTTCCGCCCCGCCAGCTGGCGGAAATGGCGTTTGTTGCCCCGCCAGCAGGCGCGGAAATGCGGCGCATGCGCGGGAGCGTCAGCGGCCGCTGTCAGTTTCCCAGCGCATGCGCGGGAGCGTCAGCGGCCGCTGTCAGTTTCCCGCGCATGCGCAGTGGGGAGAGTCTCTTCCGCCTCCGCCATGGTGGAGGCCGTGGCGGAGGCGGAAGGGAAAGAGTGCCCCCACGGCACAGGCCCGCCCGCGGATCGGTGGGCCCCGATCGCGGGCCAGGCCACCGTGGGGGCACCCCCCCGGGGTCAGATCGCCCCGCCCCCCGAAGCCCGCCCACGCCGCCTGGTCCCGCCGGTAAATACCAGGTTTGATTTACGTCGGCGGGACAGGCAATTCCTGGGCGGGACTTCGGCCCATCCGGGCCGGAGAATCCAGCGGGGGGTCCCGCCAACCGGCGCGGCCGGATTCCCGCCCCCGCCCAATCTCCGGGAGCGGAGACTTCGGCGGGGGCGGGGGCGGGATTCACGGCGGCCAACGGCCATTCTCCGACCCGGCGGGGGGTCGGAGAATGACGCCCCTGATCTGCTTCTTTTGCAAATCACTTTAAATCTGTGCCCTCTCGTTCTTGATTCTTGAACAGTTTCTCCCTTTATACTCTTTCATGATTTTGCACATCTCTATCAAATCCCTTTTTAGCCTCGTCCACTAGGAATTAGGAGCAGATGTAGGCAATTCAGCCCCTCGAGCCTGCTCCACCATTCAATCAGATCATGGCTGATCTCTTCCTGGTCTCAATCCACCTCCCTACCTGTTCCCCATATCCCTTTAACCCGTTTTTTCATCCGAAATACATCTGTCTCCTTCTTGAGACCATTTCATGATTCAGACCTAATGTATAACATTCGAGGAATAAACCTAAAAAGGAAACAGAGAAACAGAGGTAGAATTAATATCCAAATCTCCTGCAGTAAATCAGCAGATGTCCCAGGGAAATAGTGATCAATACACGTGTTTATATCAATAGTTGAGAAATCTGTCAATCTTCTACTAAAGTTACAAGAGACCTGGAGAACCAATCCCGCTGTTTGCATTTTGCGTCTCTGTAATTTCTAAATGGCTCAACTGACTTCGGTCTGAACAAGTATTCTTTTTCTTTTCTATTTGTAGGTGAAAGAGGGTGATGTCTTGGATCACCTTATTGGGGACGATAAGGAAGCTCAAACAGTCACCATCATGAGGGTTATTGTTAGAAAGGTTGCTGAGGATATGACATATACGGATAAATACCGAGTGACTTTGAGGCGCTGGAAACACCTACAGTTGCCCAGAGAGGAGGTGTTTAAATAAGACTCTGCTGGCCAGTGGGAGCCGTATGCTGGAAGATGTGGCGTGAGAGTTTACGAAACACGAGACTGTAACACAACAGGAATTCATGTGGACGCTTTTTTCCAATTTCTCTCCATGACAAGACCGACGTTCAGATTCATGTAATGTTGGTCACGTGAGGAGCATTTCCAACGTTTCATAAGGGGGTACATCAACATCCCGTCCATCGCAGTCTGTTGGTTTTGTGGGTCGGTTAGGGTTAGGTGATGCCAACAGCGCAGGTTCAATTCCCGTACCGGCTGAGGTTATTCATGCCTTCTCAACCTTGCCCCTCGTCTGAGGTGTGACCCTCCAGGTTAAATCACGACCAGTCAGCTCTCCAAGAGGCGAGTAGCCTATGGTCCTCTGGGAGTGCGGTGACATTTACACAGCTACAGCATACAGCAGGAGAAGGAATTCAGAGCGGTGGTAGGCAGCTGAAGGGGATACGAGAGAGATTTTAGAAAGGCTATTTGAAGAGAGCAAGTGATGCTTTCAAAGTGAGTCCAAACAAACAAGGAAATAATTATTATAAAATCTGCCTCGTATGGTGGTATGGAGGGATTGGGGAAGAAGCAGGAATCTGGAGACTGAAGTCGGAGTGAGGTGGGAGGTTATCGGGGGGGCAGGGAGTTCGGGGGTAGTCAGGGTTGGACAATATGACTGAGGAAGTTACCCTGATAAGATGGAGCAAGGCTATTGAGGCATTTGTAAATGAGAACCAGGATCCTGATAGTGATTTGCTGGGATACACAGCCACTTGGCTTTGGGTGACGATTGTGCTGCATATTGTGTGTGAACAGGAGATACAGGCTTTTCAGTTAGGTGTGCAGGCAGATAGGCAGGAGAGAAACATTCAAGAGTGCAGAAACAGACTCCTCGGCTTATCAAGTCTGTTCCAGTGCTTTTCTCCCCGTGTTACCCAATCTAATCTCACCCTAATACCTTTTAATATTGCTCTTTATCAAGCATATTTCCTATTTGAAACATTTAAGGACTCTATTTTCAACAATTTCTTGCAGAAAATTCCGATTGTCATACTCTGTGAAGAATTTGTTTCAAAACATCTCCTTTAATTCTTTTTGTGAACATTCTAAATTTGTGTCCCTCATCCCACCTCGGGTCAGCTCATAATCATCTCATTCCAGTGAAAATGAGCCCTTCTGGTATCTCTCTTTGTAACCTCTTATCTCTGGTGAATATAACAATGGTTGAAAAGTTGGGAGTGTATTCAAAAAGTTGCTCTTCGAGGTGATAAAGTAATGGATTAGACTACTGGTGCTGGTTGTGAGAGTTGGGCATCGTGTACTGTACCGCAACTGGATATTTCAATCCCAACGTAAGCACATCCTCACTGCACCATGTAGTATTATTACTCTTCCTGGTTATCCACATCAAGGAAACTCTTTAGTCCATAAGCTACTGTTTGTGATCGTAGCAGATGAACATGTTCCTTTGGCTCCAATTTTAATACATAAGTGACAGTGGAATGTGGTAGGAGAATGGCAGGTGTCCAGTAATTCGGCGGCAGTCATTTCTAGATCATTAAATATCGCTGCTTCTGTCAGTAGTTCACCTGCATGCCTCTGAAATCTTAGACCTGCTGACAGCATTTGCTGCTTGTGAGGCAGCTACTGGGACACCGACAAGTGGGGCAATTTCTTTCGAGGGTGTGTCTCCTTTCCTGTGGATGGAAGTCAGCCTCCAGTCAGTCAGGAGCTCTCTGTGACCGTCCAGGCAAAATCAGCACTATGCCATGTGGGGAGTCCTGAGTGCCTGATGTTCTGGGCTGGAGTGTGCTACAGCATTGTCACTTCGCATTTTCTAGAAGCACATAGTACTGATAAAAGCAAGTGTACTTTATGCAATAATTATAACATTTTTGTAATGTTAAAGTCCTTCCTTTTGATTTCCCTTTGTTCCCATTTCTTTTATCTTTATTTTGTTTTGGTCCGTGGACCCACAATCGGAATGTGCTTTTAAGCAGTCGACTGAAGCCAAAGCAGCCTACAAATCAGGACAGTGTGTTCCAGGTTTTGTATTTTGGGGAGGAGAACAGACTCGTCAGCACAAGGTGAATCTTAAGAACCAGTTTTAGAAGAAGTTGGCTCGATTGGCTGGCTGGCAACCTGTGGGTTGGCCAGGGACAGTGTTCTGGCTGACAGCGGTCAGTGAATGTTTGCTGCGCGCGTGATGCTTCTGAAAGAGCTGGGCAGATGTGGTTAGACCTTGAAAGGAGAAGGAACAGTCTCTCTCCCTCACTTGAAGTATAAAAAACTGCTTTATTGTTCTAAAATCAGGCTTGAATATACAGAGAAAATAGGCAATCTTGCTGGAGAAAACAAACTCAAGCCCAGAAGGAAGAAATACAGAAATGAATGAAAGCTTGAACTCCTGGACATTAACAGGCGGTTCTCCTATTGCATCAGAGATCTTTTATCCTTTTATTTTATCCTCTCTCCATCCTCTGTTGTCTGTGTGTGTGTGTATATATATATGTGGGTTGAGTTGGAAAAGGATAGTCAAGAAACTTCAGAGAGTCGTGAACACAGCCCAGTCCATTACACGAACCCGCCTCCTATCCATTGACTCTCTACACCTCCCACTGCCTCAGAAAAGCAGGCAGCATAATCAAAAACTCCTCCCACCTAGCTTACTCACTCTTCCAACTCACTTCTTCCATCGGGCAGGAGTTACAAAAGTCTGAGAACATGCACGAACAGATTCAAAAACAGCTTCTTCCCCACGATTACCAGACTCCTAAACGACCCGCTTATGGACTGATCTGATTAATGTTACACCCCTCTATGCTTCACCCGATTCCGGTGTCTATGTATTTATATTGTGTACCGTGTGTTGCCCTATTACGTATTTTCCTTTCATGTACTAAATGATCTGTTTGAGCTGCACGCAGAAAAATACTCACTGTACCTTGGTACACGTGACTAAACAAAATCCGAATCAGTTACATTTTTGTTAGTTTAATTATATTACTGTTAAATAAAAAATGTTTAATTATATTACTGTTAAATAAAAAATGTTATTTGTGTTTAAAATTTACAAATCTGGTGACTCCGGTTTATTGGGATCAGACAAGATCCTCGGGTATTATAAAACAACATCTAATTTCACTTGTGTTGCATCTCCGGGTCAAGTGAGGATGGAATTGACCGCGCGTTAGCACAGAGAATCGTGACATAATTTGGGGGCTCGTCCGGGAAGTGAAATTCAATGTTATTTTAAATACCTGAGAACCTTGGCTGATTCCCAATAAACTGCAGTCGCCAGGTTTGTAAATTTTAAACACAAATAACCTTTTATTACTTTTCAACAATATAATGAAACTGACAACAATGTAACTGACTATCTAATACCCCTTTCCCAACCCCCCCCATCCCCTTCCAACTGAGCACCTGAAGAAAATGATGGCAAAATAAAATGATAACGGGTCTCTGGTACACAAGAATATCTTCCAGTTAATGTCTTTAGTTCAAGTTTTCATTTCAGTGTTTCTTCCTTCCAGACTTGAGATGTTTTTTTCTGGCAAGGTTTTCTACTTTCTCTCTAAATTCAATAACATTTCAAATTTATAGTAAAGATGTGGCGGGCACTGTAGTTTAAGAACTACAAAGCAGTTCTTTACTTCAGCAGTGAGGGAGAGACTGTTCCTTCTCCTTTCAAGAACTAATCCCTTCTGCCCAGCTCTCTGAAAAGCATCGCACAGGAACCAATCACTGACTTGTCAGCCAGAACACTGTCCATGGCCAACTCACGGGTTGCCAGTTAGCAGATCAAACCAATTTCCTCCAAAGCTGGTTCTTAAGATTCAGCCGATGTTGATGAGCCTGTTTTCCCCTCTCCAAAAAACAGAACTGGAACACGCTGTCCTGACCAGCAGGATGGCTGCTGCAGCTTGAATCCACTGCTCAAAGACGATTATGGGTTGGCAAACCAAACAATAAAGAAAAAATGTAAAAATGGGAACAAAGAGAAATCAAAAGGAAGGACTAACAGCAAACACGTTTACATGTGTGCACCCTTCAGCTGAAAGCATTCCTAGGATTCTCATTAAAATAATCTATATCAGCTAGTATATTATGGATTTCAATATTCACACCACCTCACGATCCTTCACTTACCCCCCTCCTCCAAGCCTGGCTAATTCCCCAGAGATCACCATGGAGCTGAATGCCAGTCAGTCTCATGATTTACTCTTGACATTTCTGACACTGATCACTCGCGTTAAATAATGGACAGGGGACAATGATTACAGGGCAGTAATCTGACTGGAGGTGGTGTCACAAACTGCAGCAATACCAAGGCTATAATCTCATTGCATGGTTCAAACTAAAAAAGCAAGAAACAAAGCTCTATGGTTTTACGGCATTGAAATGATTTTCGTATCTAGATGTGTACCCACTGTTTCTACATCACGTTTGGTGTTTCAGTTCTGTCACAATCAAAGCTGCTTTCAAACAAGTTTCTTGCAGCTGATTGATCACATGCAGTTTCTTACAAAGAAATTAATTTTATTGTATAAAGAAGCTCCTCTCTTTAACCGACAATATTTGCAGCCAGGATTCAGAGTGCTCTGAAAGAGGGCATAAGGCAAAGTCCACCTGGAGCTCAAGAAATTGCCCAAGGTCCCAGATCTTCTGGGATTCATTCTGCCACATTTAAATCCAAACTTGGAATTCCAATCAGGAGAGCCATGGCTTTTAAAAATAATTGGCTTTCTTTTCTTTTGATCACTTGCAAGTTGTGAGGAACTCAGGAATCAAAATGTTTTCAAATCGACCTTCAAATTCATCCTCACAAATAACACTTGCCTTTAAAAAGAAATATGAAGAAAGCTGGTCTCCTGTGATTTACCCCAAGTGTTGACTGCGAAGGCCGAGCAATTGCACCTTGTAGTCAGCACCAAAAGAATAAATTGTGCTGCAGGTTTTATAAGATGGCACATCCTGTCACCATGGATTAAGGAGAAAATGGATCTGAGATACAAGTTCAACGTGATATAGAATCGCCTCAAGGACAGGGTGGCCAAATCTCTCGTGTTTTAAAGTATTGTTCCTTGTTTTGACTGTTTGTCCCAAAGGGACCCTTTTGGGGCCTTATTTCTAGGACAGCCTGTGGAGAACTGAGACTGGTAGTCTCTTACCTTTGCCTCTTGTTTATTTTTGTGAGCATGTGCATGCCAAGTGTCAGCCACCAAGGGGAGGTATGGTGACCACAAACCGACCAGCACTGCCTCGCCGGCCGCTAGGTCCCATGGTGAAAGGTGCTAGTGTCCCTTATTTGATTTCACAAGAACTTGAGCTGAATGGCCTACTCCTGTAACTGCCACAGATGATCCACCACCTGTAAAATATCTAGTGCACATCTGGCAAACTCCAGATACTGTTCTTTATAGATGTTAAAAGCCAATTGCTAAACTGGAACATTAAGTTTACAAGTATCTCAAACTCGGCAGCTGTTTCAAGACACCCCCCTCCCCATCAAGAGCCGTGGTCTTTAATGAGATTCACAAGCCATGTTGCAGAACATTGTGAGCAATAGAATATTATATATAATAATGACTATGTCCTTGGTGCAGAGGCATTGGTTGTATGGTGAGTGAGATAATGTTGGTGTGTGATTTACACACTGAATTAATAATGTTTACAACACCAAACAGTGCAGGGCTGGGGAACAGTAACATACAACAGTAAATGCAATGTATGCTATAGTTTCTTAGCTCTTAAATATTCCATCTCTATGTGAATTATTATTATAGGAATAAAAAATATTTTCAATTTCCTACCTTTATTGATTCAAAAGTACACAACCTATATTGCCAAAAGTAACATTACCAAAGTGAAATATTGAGTTATCACTGGCTTTCCACTGATGATCATCATTTTCACCCTGTATGGTCTCATGGATGAACCTGTTCATAGATGTTGAAAGCCAGCAGGACATGGATCCCAGTGTAAGTGGCAGGATTATTCGCCGATGACCTCGGGCACGCAACTCACTGGAGACAGTGGGATCAGGGTGATTATCTAATTTTACCAAAGGTAGGCACTTCACAATAGAAAGGAGACTGCGAAAAGCTGGGGGGGTTTCACTTGGGCCAGTTTAGCTCAATTGGCTAAACAGCTGGTTCATGATGCAGAGTGAGGCCAACAGTGCAGGTTCAATCCCCGTACCGGCTGAGATTATTCATGAAGGCTCCGCCTTCTCGACCTTGCCCCTCACATGATCTTCAGGTTAAATCACCACCAGTTCTCCCCCTCAAAGGGGAACAGCCTATAGTCATCTGGTACTATGGCGGCTTTACCTGACCTCACTCGGGAAGATGGTGCCAAGACGTCCCATGAGGAAATGTGCTTCCAATGTAGCTGTCAGAGCTTAACATAGTACAGCACTGAAAGAGGCCTTTTTATCCAATAGGTCAATGCCAATGTTTATGCTCCACGTGAACCTCCTTTCATCTCATCCTATCAGCATATCCTTCTGATATCAATTCCTTTCTGATTCATGGACTTGGTTATTCGCTTCAACTGCTCTGTGATGGCAAATTCCACATTATCATCACTATCTGGGAACCGTGTTTCTCCTGAATTCCTCATTAATTACTGTCTTACGTTTATGGTCCCTCTTTTTGGATTCCCTTGCAAGTGAAAACTTGTTTTCACAACTAAAACTGAAAAAAGAAATCACATTTATAAAATGGGGGGGTTAAGCCTGAGCCCTATAGGTGCAGTTCACTTGTGCTGGCATCCCTTCACTGATCAGACTAGCCCACTGTTGTGGGAAAAATCAACCACTTCAAGAGTCAGACTTGCTGTGTTCAAATAAGTGCAGTTTTATTGTTACATGAAGCTTCGGGAGAAAGCGTACGTACCCCGCAGTACAGTAGCCAGCCTTTCTCGTTGTTTGAATGGCAGTCATTCATTTTATACTTTGGGTTCGCAATGAGCCCAGATACAAAACAATTATCACCTTGTTATCTTTAAACATTTTATAGGTTGTACATCGCTATTTGTAAGCGTTTTGCCATTTACACATGGCCACAGTCAAAGAGGTTTTACAGGTTACAGGCAGCAGCAGGAAAGTAGTATCGATTGTCCCTTTTTTTTAGGAAATGGCCCAAGACATTCGTATTAGCATATCATTGTGTACACCTTGGCTAAAGTTAGCTTTATTCAAGTAGTGTCCCGCATTTATGTATTTCTTAATCTTCCTGTCTGGCTCCCTTTGTCCTGCATCTGTTCCTGTCTGTCCTACTGGCACCCCGCTGGACTCCAGGCATCAGTTATGTCTGCTTTATTCTCTGTGTCTCCATTTTGTGTGTCAGGCAGCCATCATCTGTGCCAAGTGCCCTTCTGAACCATTTCCCACTTCAACCCCTCTTTTTGGTCGGGCTGTTGTCGCCCCAACAGCCCCGTAGACCAACACCACGGTACCTCTCATAGGTATAAGTCCACAACTTCCCGTCGTTCTCCGCATCTCCTGGAGTCTTCGGGGAATATCGTGGTTTCGTTAAGGGTGACACTGGCTCCTGACACAACCTTTGTTATGGTACTACAGCATATTTTTAGACACCCAAAGCTAAGGCAGCACACCAGTGTGACCGATATGAACATGACCAGTCCGTGTATTAAATAGGGTCCCCAGATATTTCCCACTAGCCAGCTACTTCCTTTTGTGGGTCCCTGTCTGAAGTTATCCAGTTCCCTGATATTGTGAATGGCCTCTGTAATATTATAGGATTCGTCTATGACATGGGTTATGCATTTATCTCCTATGATTGTACACACTCCCCCTTGTTTGACTAACTGGTAGTCTACTGCATACTGTGTCTGTTGTGCATATAATCTGAGTTCAGCCATTTCTTGGTTGTCAGCCTCTGGCGCTTTTGAGGTACTGTTTCCCAAGATTATTAATTCACAAACAATTACATTTCTATTCTTAGCACTAATCACTCCTGCTGCTCCCCCCAGAGATAGAGTCCCGAGGAACCCGTACCCCAGGGATGATCCTAATGTGCCCGGGGTTCCCAATCAGTGCAGAATTCCTTGCTGATAGTCCGGGTCACTATTCTTCTCCGAATTTGTCCCTTCTGAGGGTATGGCACAGTGAGTGGTCCTATGGTTCCCACTGCAAAAAGGCCTGGGAGATGTAGTGTTTCTGTCGAGTACGTTCCATTGAAGAGGTAGATGTATCCCTCCTTTGCCCGGTAGCATGTAGTGTCCTGGTTATGAGTCTGCCTGTATTCCCAATTTTTCGGTTCCCTTGACTCCCCTTTGGATTCCACCACCCGGTAAGTATCAAACGGGTATAATCCCATGTGGCTGACCTTACGTGAGTCCCATTGCACTGCCCACACATGAGCTGTCTTCCTGCGGTTATGTTCATGCATTTTAGTTCATTGCAGATGCAAGTAAACTGTCCTTTATTAACTCGACAATGCTGGTGGATGTACTGCATCTGTATGCAGGAATTATTTGTGGGGACCAGGACGTAGGCACATCCCCATCCCTGCCCTGTGAAACAAAGCGGATAGCTTGCTGTATCTTGACCAGCTTTCCCTCCCTCCTTTTGGAGCTCCCCACCCCCAGAGTCGGTGGGATTTACAAGTTTCACACATCTCCCCTGTATCCCCTTTTTATACTTTCTGATTTCTCCCTTACAGGGTGCACCTGATGTATCAACTGTATATAAATTGCTCGGGATCCACCCAGGGGTGGCTACAAATAGGGCTTCTACCGACTGTGCTAATGGGTAGCATACAGTTCGATTCCCGTGTAAGTTTATGTGGGCTTTGTAAAATAGATTATCCTCTAGCCCAGTCAAATTTATAGTCGCGACAACGCAAAGTATC
The DNA here is from genome assembly GCF_047496885.1 of Scyliorhinus torazame. NCBI lineage: Eukaryota > Metazoa > Chordata > Chondrichthyes > Carcharhiniformes > Scyliorhinidae > Scyliorhinus > Scyliorhinus torazame. Next base: position 293,978,498 of record NC_092710.1, read on the forward strand.
ATAATCACACCCGTGGTTACACACATCTTTACAATGAGCAAGTATCAATTCTTTTTTTTTAAAAATATATTTTATTCAAATTTTTTTCGGCCAAACAAAACAGTACAAAATTTTTTCCCTTTTATAACAATAAAACAATATAAATAATAGTGACCGTTTTTAACAAATAAATAAATAATATATAAACTAAATGGCAACTGCCATAACAAAATATTAACTCTGCCAAATAATAAAGTCAAACAAGCCAATATACATATCCAAGCAAAAATATCCATACAAAAACTCCCCTGAGGACCCACCCGAGCCCCCCCCCCCCCGCCCCCTGGGTTGCTGCTGCTACTTTCCCAGTTCCTTTATCGTTCTGCGAGATAGTCAATGAACGGTTGCCACCGCCTAGTGAACCCTTGAGCTGAACCTCTTAGTGTGAACTTTGTCCATTCCAGTTTTATAAACCCTGCCATGTCGTTTATCCAGGCCTCCACGCCCGGGGGTTTAGCTTCCTTCCACATTAACAATATCTTTCGCCGGGCTACTAGGGATGCAAAGGCCAAAACATCAGCCTCTCTCGCCTCCTGCACTCCCGGCTCTTCTGCAACCCCAAATATAGCCAACCCCCAGCTTGGCTCGACCCGGACCCCCACCACCTTCGAAAGCACATTTGCCACCCCCACCCAGAACCCATGCAGTGCCGAGCATGACCAAAACATGTGGGTGTGGTTCGCTGGGCTTCTCGCGCATCTCCCGCACCTATCCTCTACCCTGAAAAATTTACTGAGCCTTGCTCCGGTCATGTGCGCCCTGTGCAAGACCTTGAATTGTATCAGGCTAAGCCTGGCACACGAGGACGAAGAGTTTACCCTGCGTAGGGCATCTGCCCACAGCCCCTCTTCGATCTCTTCCCCCAGCTCTTCTTCCCATTTTCCCTTCAGCTCATACACCATGATCTCCCCCTCGTCTCTCATTTCCCTGTATATATCTGACACCCTACCATCCCCCACCCATGTTCCCGAAATCACTCTATCCTGAATCTCCTGCGTCGGGAGCTGCGGAAATTCCCTCACCTGTTGCCTCACAAAAGCCCTCAATTGCATATACCGAAATGTATTCCCCTGGGGCAACCCGTATTTTTCCGTCAGCGCTCCCAGACTCGCAAACGTCCCGTCTAGGAACAGATCCCTCAGTTGCACAATCCCTGCTCTCTGCCATGTTCTAAATCCCCCATCTATTCTCCCCGGGACAAACCTATGATTATTCCTTATCGGGGACCACACCGAGGCACCCGTCATTCCCTTATGCCGTCTCCACTGCTCCCAAATTTTCAGCGTTGCCACCACCACTGGACTTGTGGTGTATTTCTTCGGGGACAACGGCAACGGCGCCGTCGCCAATGCTTGTAGGCTGGTTCCTTTACAGGACGCCATTTCCAGTCTCTTCAACGCCGCTCCCTCCCCTTCTCCCATCCACTTACACCCCATTGAGATATTGGCGGCCCAATAATAATCACTTAAGCTCGGCAGTGCCAGTCCCCCCCTATCCCTGCTACGCTGCAAAAAAAAAACCCTCACTCTCGGGGTTTTCCCAGGCCACACAAAGCTCATAACACTCTTCTCAATTCTTTTGAAAAAAGTCCTCGTAACCATCACCGGGAGGCACTGGAACACAAAAAGAAATCTCGGGAGGACTACCATTTTGACCGCCTGCACCCTGCCCACCAGTGACAGGGACACCATGTCTCATCTACTAAAATCCTTCTCCATCTGTTGCACCAATCGTGTTAAATTAAGCCTATGTAGGGTTCCCCAGTTCCTGGCTATCTGGATCCCTAAGTACCGGAAATCTCTTGTTACCCTCCTCAGCGGTAAATCATCTATTCCCCTGCTCTGCTCCCCCGGATGCACCACAAACAACTCACTCTTCCCCATATTCAATTTGTACCCCGAAAATTCCCCAAACTCCCTGAGTGTCCACATTATCTCAGGCATCCCCTCCACTGGGTCCGCAACATACAGCAATAGATCATCTGCATACAATGATACCCGGTATTCTTCTCCTCCCCTGAGTACTCCCCTCCACTTCCTAGAGCCCCTCAGTGCTATGGCCAGCGGCTCAATTGCCAATGCAAACAGTAACGGAGACAGGGGACACCCCTGTCTTGTCCCTCTATAAAGACGGAAGTAGTCGGACCTCTACCTGTTCGTGATCACACTTGCCACCGGGGCCCTATATAGCAGCTGTACCCATCCAATAAACCTCTCTCCAAAACCAAATCTCTTCAACACTTCCCATAGGTAGTCCCACTCCACTCTGTCAAATGCTTTCTCAGCGTCCATCACCACCACTATCTCCGCCTCCCCCTCCGGCGGGGGCATCATCATCAGCCCTAGCAGCCTCCGTATATTCGTGTTCAGCTGTCTCCCCTTAACGAACCCAGTTTGATCCTCGTGGACCACCCCCGGGACACAATCCACTATCCTTGTCGCCGTCACCTTGGCCAGGAGCTTAGCATCCACGTTCAGGAGGGAAATAGGCCTGTAAGACCCGCACTGCAGCGGGTCTTTTTCCTTCTTTAAGAGTAACGATATCATCGCCTCCGACATAGTCGGGGGCAACTTCCCCCTTTCCCTGGCCTCATTAAAGGTTCTCGTCAAAAGCGGGGCCAGTATGACGAATGTGATATAAAATAGTTACTTTTGAGATATTAGTTAATGTAATGTAGAGGAAGGCCAATCTAATTCTGGTGAGTTCACAGACAAAGGATTTCAGACCGCATGGAAAAGCAGGAAGAGGTGTGTCCACCAAAGCAGGAGAAAAGGATGCTGAGTAATAGGGGCCAGAGGAAGGGATTGGAAGTGAGCCAATCAGAATAGATCAAACAGGTCAGGAGGGATATAGGATGACCTATGGGCGTCGAGTATGTGAAACTTGATACCATTTGAATTGATTTGCAGAGATCCCTTTGTCTCTTTGTTCATTCGCTTTCCTGGATGTAGGAGACTGGATGTGTCCTATGTTTCTGTGAAAGGAATCAAGCTTGCAAGCTAAATAAAATAACTAATGCTGTACCTGCAAATCCATCTCGACTTTTATTGAGGCCAGACTGACGGGTAAAGAAACTTGGGATTCAACAAGTAGGTCCATGTATTTCCTATAAAATTCCACCGGGAACCCATCCGGTCCCGGGGCCTTCCCCGCCTGCATGCTCCCAATCCCCTTTACCACCTCCTCCACCTCAATCCGTGCTCCCAGTCCCGCCCTCTCCTGCTCCTCCACCTTCGGGAATTCCAGCCGATCTAGGAAATGCATCATTCCCTCCTTCGCTTCCGGGGGCTGAGACTTATACAGCCTCTCGTAGAATGCCTTAAACACCCCATTCACCCTCTCCGCTCCCCGTTCCATCTCACCTTCCTCATCCCTCACCCCACCTATCTCCCTCGCCGCTCCCCTCTTCCTCAGTTGTTGGGCCAGTAACCGGCTCGCCTTCTCTCCATACTCATACTGTACTCCCTGTGCCCTCCTCCACTGTGCTTCTGCCTTGCCCGTGGTCAGCAGGTCAAATTCCATATGTAGCCTTTGTCTTTGTTCTGTGCTGTATTTTCTATGTTCTATGTTCTATGTCATTCCCTGTACAGTCCCTCCTCCGGAGCCTCTGCATATTGCCTGTCTACCCTCAGAAGTTCTCTCAACAGTCGCTCCCTTTCTTTGCTCTCTTGCTTCCCTTTATGGGCCCTTATGGATATCAGTTCCCCTCTGACCACCGCCTTCAGCGCCTCCCAAACCACTCCCACCTGGACCTCTCCGTTATCATTAAGCTCCAGGTACCTTTTGATACACCCCCTCACCCTTAGACATACCCCCTCATCCGCCAACAACCCTATATCCAATCTCCAGAGTGGGTGCTGCTCCTTTTCCTCTCCTACCTCCAGATCTACCCAATGTGGAGAGTGGTCCGAAATGGCTATGGCCATGTACTCCGTCCCTGTCACCTTCGGAATCAGTGCCCGCCCCAGGACAAAAAAGTCTATCCGTGAATACACCTTGTGAACATGGGAGAAAAATGAAAACTCCTTACTCCTAGGCCTAATAAATCGCCAGGGGTCTACTCCCATCTGCTCCATGAAGTCCTTAAGCACCTTGGCCGCTGCCGGCCTCCTCCCGGTCTTAGACCTAGACCGGTCCAGCCCTGGATCAAGCACCGTATTGAAGTCTCCCCCCATTACCAGCTTTCCCGCCTCCAGGTCCGGGATACGCCCCAGCATATGCTTCATGAAGTTTACATCATCCCAGTTCGGGGCGTATACGTTCACCAGAACCACCACCTCCCCATGCAATCTGCCACTCACCATCACATATCTACCCGCACTATCCGCCACTTTGGTCTTTGCCTCAAACAGTGCCCGTTTCCCCACTAGAATAGCCACCCCCCTATTCTTCGCATCTAAGCCCGAATGGAACACCTGCCCCACCCATCCTTTACGTAGTCTGATATGATCTGCCAGGTGCGTCTCCTGCAACATGACCACATCTGCCTTTAAGTTCTTTAGGTGTGCGAGTACCCGTGCCCTTTTAATCGGCCCATTCAGCCCTCTCACGTTCCACGTGATCAACCGGGTTGGGGGGCTCTTTACCCTCCCCCCATGTCGACTAGCCATCCCCATTTCTAACCCAGCTCCTCACCCGGTTCCCACGTACCCGTATATCCCACCGACGGTGCTCTCCCGTCCCAACCACCCCGCCCCATAACAGCTCCCCCTTCTCCTTAGCAGCAGCAACCCAGTTAACTCCCCCCCCCCCCCCTCCGCTAGATCCCTTTCTAGCGTAGTTGCACCCCCCATGTTGCTCCCAGAAGTCAGCAAACTCTGGCTGACCTCAGCTTCCCCCGTTTGTCCTCGGCCCCTCATTGTGCGAGGCCCCCTCCTACCTGCGTCCCCGTTCCCGCCACAATTACCATAGCGCGGGAGCAAAGCCCGCGTTTCCCACTCGGCCCCGCCCCTGATGGCGCAGTTCCCTTCTCCTTCCCCTTTCCTTCCCACTGGCGCCCACAGTTCCCCATACTCCCCTCCCCCCACGAGGGGAAAAGAGAAAAGTTACAAAATTGACTTCCCCCTTCCCCTTCCTCGTCCCACATAATCACCCCACCACTTGATTACAGAAGCTTTTTCTCTCGCCAGACTATTCCAGCTTCTCGTCCACAATGAATGTCCACGCCTCTTCTGCCGTCTCAAAGTAGTGGTGCTTCCCTTGGTGTGTGACCCACAGTCTCGCCGGCTGCAACATTCCAAATTTAACCTTCTTTTTGTGGAGCACCGCCTTGGCCCGGTTGAAACTTGCCCTCCTTCTCGCCACCTCCGCACTCCAATCCTGGTACACGCAGATCACTGCGTTCTCCCACCTGCAGCTCCAAGTTTCCTTCACCCATCTTAGAACCATCTCTCTGTCATTATGGCAGTGAAACGTCACCACTATGGCTCGAGGTATTTCTCCTGCTTTTGGTCTTCGCGCCAGAACTCGATAAGCTCCCTCCACCTCCAAAGGGCCCGTTGGGGCCTCCGGTCCCATTAGCGAGTGAAGCATCGTGCTCACATATGCCCCGACTTCTGCCCCCTCTGTGCCTTCGGGAAGACCCAAGACTCTTAAATTCTTCCTCCTCGAGTTATTCTCCAGGGCTTCCAACCTCTCCACACACCTTTTGTGCTGTGCCTCGTGCGTCTCTGTCCTTACCACCAGGCCCTGTATTTCATCCTCATTCTCCGCAGCCTTTGCCTTCACGACCCGAAGCTCCAACTCCTGGGTCCTCTGCGTCTCCTTTAGCCCTTCAATCGCCTGTAGCATCGGGGCCAACACCTCCTTCTTCAGCTCTTCCACACAGCGCCGCAGGAACTCTTGTTGCTCCGGGCCCCATACCAAACAGCCACCTTCCAACGCCATCTTGCTTCGAGCTTCCCTTCCTTGCCGCTGCTCCAGTGGATCCACTGCAATCCGGCCGCTATCCTCTCCTTTATCCATATTTATCCGGGGGGATTCCCTCCTATTTCACCGCACAATGATTTTGGCCGTTAAAAATTGCCGTTGGGGCTCCTAATAAGAGCCCAAAAGTCCGTTTCAACGGGAGGTGCCGAAACATGCGACTTAGCTGGTCATCACTGCACCCGGAAGTCCAAGTATCAATTCTAACACTATAGTTTATAATCTGTCTGTATGCTTGGTTGCAGAACTGTTCTACACTTTCTGAGTACACTGGTCGTTCGCTCGCGGTCTCCTCCTGTGTTTGGGGGAAAGCAATCGGATTAGTTCATTCATGTTCAGGTTTATACAATTTTCGCTGGGTCCAGTGTTTCCATGTTCCCTTCCCTCTTATGTCAATACAGGCACAGGTGTCTCCACTAATTATGACTTCATATGGCCCATTCCATTTTGGGGCAAATCCTGGCTTAACAGGTAGTGTTTTTATTAGGACACGACTCCCCGCTGCTGGGACATCAGGGAATATATCAAGCTCTCTTTGTGTGTCTTTTTGTTCCTGATTGTCTTTTATGAATTTGCACATCCCTTTTAGCTGGGTGCTCAGTTCCGAAACATATCTCCTGATTCTGTCTTTTAGTGGACCTACATCGGTCCCACCTGTTATGATGCTTTCTGGTAATTGCATCGCCCGTCCTGTCTTTAGCTCATAAGGGGTTAATCCGGTTGTCCGGTTTGTGGTAGCTCTTAGCCTCATTAGTATAGTGGGCAACACCTCTGTCCACATTTTTCCCGATGTTTGCATGGCTTTAGCTAATGTATTCTTAAGTGTTCTATTCATACGTTCCACCATCCCAGCACTCTGTGGATGATAGGGGATATGGAATTTTTGTTTTATCCCCATCAGCTTACATACCGTTTTCATCACTTTCCCAGTGAAGTGTGTCCCCTGGTCTGAATCAATTTGTAGGGGCACTCCCCATCTAGGGATTACTTCCTCTGCCATATTCTGGCTACCATGGTAGCAGTACAATTTCTGGTAGGGAATGCTTCTACCCACCGGGTGAATTGGTCTATGATGACCAGACAATAGGTTTTTCCATGGGATTGTGGTAGTGGCCCTGTGAAATCCATTTGCAGGTGTTCCCAGGGTCCCTTGCGTCTGGGTTGGTGTCCCATTTTAATTTTGATGGCTTTACCAGGGTTGTGTTGTGCACATATCACGCATCGGTGGCAGTGTCGGGCTACGTCTCTTCCCATCCCTTTCCACCACCATTCTCTTCCTAAGCTGGTTATCATGGCCTCTCTCCCCACATGCGCGAGCCCATGGTGTAATTCCAATAGGGTGTTCTGTATGCATTCCGGTGCTATCACCTTATCCTCTCGTCTCCAAACATTATCAGCCCCTTTGGCTGCACCCTGCGCTTCCCACCTCTCTCTCTCCTCACTTGGGGTGTTCTCCTGTAATTCCCTAATATCTATATCTTCTTCTACTGGTTCTGTAGCTGCTATTGGTAGCTCGCTAATCGTTTTTTGTTCTAGAGCCAGTTGTGCTGCTGCATCAGCTGCTTGGTTTCCTTTGAAATTCAACCAATCCAGGTTGTCTCTTCCTGGCTCCTTCTGGTGCACTTTAATTTTGATTACTGCGGCTTCTCGAGGTTTCTCACTGGCTTTTAATAGCGCCTTGATTCTTTGCTGATGTTTGATAGGGGTTCCGCCAGTGGTTATGAACCCTCTCCTTCCCCATGTTGTCATGTAATCATGTAGAATTCCAAATGCATATCGGCTATCCGTGTATATGTTCACGGTTTTCCCCTCAGATAACTCTAGTGCCTGTGTGAGCGCCACTAGTTCAGCTACTTGTGCGGATTGACCTCCGTCAATCCTTCCTGACCTTATGGTTTCTAACTTATCATTCACTACTGCCCACCCTGTCCGAGGTGATCCTTCCACATATTTTCGTGACCCATCTACAAAGAGGGTCTCCTCAGCTGTTGTTAATGATGTGTCTTTTATTCTACCTTCTCCTTCATCTCTGTCTACAATGGATATGAAAGTCTTTATTCAGATCTGGTAACCCTAGTCCAGGGGCTGATATTAGTTCTGTTTTTAGTTTACTGTAAGCCTCTTCCTGCTCCGGTGTCCATTTTACGGGCTCTGACGCTGGTTTTCCCCTTTTGACTAGTCCCTGTATTGGTTCGGCCAATTTTGCGAACCCGGGATAAAACTTCAGCTATAGTTGAATAACCCTAACACCTTCCTGACCCCTCTTATGGTGACGGGTCGTGGCATTTGTTGAATTGCCTGCTTCCGATCTGCTGGAGTGGGGGCTGCAGACAGTCAGCCCTGCTGACCTCAGAGGTTCCGTGATTCCTCCGGTTCTGTGGTGGTCCTGGATCGGATCGGGGGTCTCCCATGCTTCTCCCAACACACTGCCTCTGAGTGTCCATACTTATTACAGTGGCTGCAATGCTTCCCACTGTCTCCTGGTCTGTCTCCTTTCTGTGGGGCCCCGCAATCCCTCGCATAGTGCCCTTGCCGGCCACAGTTGTGGCAGGCCGGTTTCGGCTTGGCTCAGTTCCCGTTACTGGGGGTTGCTACTCTTTCTGGTCTTGCTCTGACCTGGGATGTCTCCTCTACCTGTACACCGCTAGCCCACTCTACCAATTCGTCGTAATCCTGGGACATAATCACTCCCATTTTTAGGATAGCCTGGTGAGCACTAAAGAGTCCATCTTTAAAAGCTTGGATGAACGCCCGATCCCCACGGCATGGGTTCCCTTGCCCTGACCACTCTTGGTACACGTGGAACAATCGTTCCCCGTATTCAGAAGCTCCTTCCCCTTTCTGCTGTCTTGTGGTAGTGATCTTGCTCCAGTTAGTGGCAGCGTTCCCTAACACTCTCTGGATTTCCGTTTTAAATTGGGCGAAGGGGTCCTGCTGTGCATCTATCTCTGCTGGTAAAGCGACGGCATGTGTCCACCGTCCCCCATTATAATCCTGGGCTGCAGGAGTGGCGGCTCCGCCAGCTACCTGCCTCCACTTATCTGCTGGACAGGCTGCCCTGACCAGCTGGTATACGTCTCTTAGGTGTAACTGGTGTCTGACCCAGATTGTGTCTAATTCTTCCCAGAATTTGGTGTTTGCGCTTCTAGGTTGTAATTTGCCCAGAGAAGCCATTATCTGCTGTCTCTCACCTGGGGTAAAGGGTTTATAATTCGCTTTTGGCTGCGCATCTGTTCCCCCTCTGGTTACTGGCGCTAAATTGTATTCTAACGCACCCCACCCTGCCGGAGGGGCGGTTGGCCCCTGCTGTGTGGGCTCGTAAGGGGGTAGGGGATCGGTTTCCCCCCTCCCTTGTTGTTCTCTCAACACGTGGTTGTGTTTCTCCAGTTCCCTTACTCTAGATTCTAATTCCCTGATCTTCTCTTTGTCTTCCTTCCACTTTTCAGTAGAGGTGTCTACTTGTTCAATTAGTCCTGCTAACTGATGTACTAACATTATCCCTATCTTTTTAGTCTTGTTTCTCTTCTCTTTGTCTATCCAACCCCTCTGTTGTTCTAAGGTCTGGGAAGTGTCCCAGCCGTCCTTCTTCATCTTTTTTATCAACACTTGTCTGTCTGTCATATATGTCTCGATAAGAGAACCTCCAGATCCCCTTTTTATATCATTGCCTGCCATCTCGCAGACTTCAATACCCCCGGTTACTATGAGTAAAGTGTGCTCTCTACTGGAGGGACGTCACTCCCCCCCCAGCCACTATTACTACCCTAGCACCATCTGTATGGGTGCAGCTGCCTCCTAGCAAAGTGTGCTCTCTACTGAAGGGACTTCACTACCCCCCAGCCACTATTACTATTCCAGCGCCGCGCTATCGCTACCGTCTCTCAGGGTTTGACATACTCACAGTGTCCACTATTACCGCCTCGGCAACGTGCTTCTCCACCGGAGTTCGGCTCTAGGTCAAAGTTGATCAGCTCCTTTTCCGCACCGCTAATAAGACATTGGACAGCCCAGTACCCAACTTATGCTCTACTTTCATACAAGAACTCTGCGTTTGTTCGCCATACAGAGTTCGGGGTTAGCCGATTTCTGCCACTTGTGCTTCACAATCCTTAGTGCCTTTGGTGCCTCAATACCCACTTCAAATCCTGACCTTCGCATGGGAGATTCCTCCCCTTGACAGCCAGTCTAAGGCTGGGCGTTTGGGGCAGCACTACCTTGTCCGTTTGTTGATCAGCACAAGCCACAAATCCTTAATACTATCAGCAGTTAGTACCAAACCTGATCTATTATCATGTCACTATACAGTCAAGACTTATAACACTATGCTTATCACTATAGGTACCTTATTTTAAACTGCACCTTTTGATCTGTCTGACTCCTGCAGATTCGAAACAATCTTTACCCCGGCTTTCCGATCGAGGCCTTCGATCGGAACTCACCAGAAGTAAGACCCTGCCAGACTACGGCAATATGTTGTGGGAAAATCAACCACTTCAAGAGTCAGACTTGCTGTGTTCAAATCAGTGCAGTTTTATTGTTACATGAAGCTTCGGGAGAAAGCGTACGTACCCCGCAGTACAGTAGCCGGCCTTTCTCCCGGTTTGAATGGCAGTCATTCATTTTATACTTTGGCCCAGATACAAAACAATTATCACCTTGTTATCTTTAAACAGCCACTTCGGGTTCACAATGAGCCCAGATACAAAACAATTGTCACCTTGTTATCTTTAAACATCTTATAGATTGTACATCGCTATTTGTAAGCGTTTTGCCATTTACACATGGCCACAGTCAGAGGTTTAACAGGTTACAGGCAGCAGCAGGAAGGTAGTATCGATTGTCCCTTTGTTTTAGGAAATGGCCCAAGACATTCGTATTAGCATATCATTGTGTACACCTTGGCTAAAGTCAGCTTTATTCAAGTGATGTCCCGCATTTATTTACATAGAATTTACAGTGCAGAAGGAGGCCATTCGGCCCATCGAGTCTGCACCGGCTCTTGGAAAGAGCACCCTACCCAAGGTCAACACCGCCACCCTATCCCCATAACCCAGTAACCCCACTCAACACTAAGGGCAATTTTGGACACTAAGGGCAATTTATCATGGCCAATCCACCTAACCTGCACATCTTTGGACTGTGGGAGGAAACCGGAGCACCCGGAGGAAACCCACGCACACACGGGGAGGATGTGCAGACTCCGCACAGACAGTGACCCAAGCCGGAATCGAACCTGGGACCCTGGAGCTGTGAAGCCACAGTGCTATCCACAATGCTACCGTGCTGCCCACTATGTATTTATGTATTTCTTAATCTTCCTGTCTGGCTCCCTTTGTCCTGGATCTGTTCCTATCTGTCCTACTGGCACTCCGCTGGACTCCAGGCATCAGTTATGTCTGCTTTATTCTCTGTGTCTCCATCTTGTGTGTCAGGCAGCCATCTTCTGTGCCAAGTGCCCTTCTGAACCATTTCCCACTTCACCCACCAACCCATCCCTAGACTACAGATGAATGACCTACCCACCCCCGCCCTCTTTCAAAATACCCCTTCCTATTCACAACTTCTGCTCCAAATAACGCCCATTAGAAACAGCCTGAAAAGACCACTCTCTAGTCTATTGGGTACCACTCTGTGACTCCCCATTGCGTTGAGTTTTGGCTTCATGGCGTCTGGTGAAATTTGACTATTTGTATTGTGACATTGCTTCGTTGGCAAAACCAGTAGTGCTAATATTACCTTTGGTTTCAATAATCTATAGATTGTATATTGGACGTCATGGTAGTACGGTGGTTAGCACTGCTGCCTCAAAGCTCCAGGGACCCAAGTTCAATTCCGGCCTTGGGTGACTGTCTGTGTGGAGTTTGCACTTTCTCCCCATGTCTGCATGGGTTTCCTCCGGGTGCTCCGGTTTCCTCCCACAGTCCAAAGATGAGCAGGTTTGGTGGATTGGCCATGCTAAAATGCCCCTTAGTGTCCAACAAGGTCTTCATAGATTTCATAGAGTTTACAGTGCATAAGGAGGCCATTCAGCCCATTGAGTCTACACTGGCCCCTGAAAGAGCACCCTACCTAAGCCCACACTTCCACCCTATCCCCGTAACCCAGAAACCCCACCTAACCTTTTGGACACTACAGAGAAATTTAGCGTGACCAATCCACCTAACCCACACATCTTTCGGCTGTGGGAGGAAACTGGAGCACCCCGAGGAAACTCACGGGGAAACGTGCAGACTCCGCACAGACAGTGACCCAAGCCAGGAATCAAACCTGGGTCCCTGGTGATGCGAAGCAACAGTGCTAACTACTGTGCTACCATGGGGTTACTGGGTTATGGGGATAGGGTGGAGGCATAGGATTAAGTAGGGTGCTCTTTCAAGGGCCAGTATAGACTTGATGGGTCGAATGGCCTCCTGCACTGTAGATTCTATGATACTATAGGAGAGTCACAATTGCAAGATAATTACAGATTGGAATGTGAAGTATGGTTTTAATCTGTGTTTACAGGTAAACAAGTCTTTACAGGGACAGTGTGAGTGGAGTGAGTGATAATCACAGGTAATCGAGGTTTGAATTGTCTCAAGTCAGGACAGTTAATAGGATTCGGTGCGGGTTACATGTAACGTGACATGAACCTGAGATTCTGGTTGAGATCGTCCTCATGCATGCGGAACTTGGCTACCAGTTTCTGCTCAGCGATTCTGCGTTGTTGTGTGTCTTGAAGGCCGCCTTGGAGAACGTTTACCCTAAGATCGGAGGCTAAATGTCCTTGACTGTTGAAGTATTCCCCGAATGGAAGAGAACACTCCTGCCTGACGATTGTTGCGTGGTGTCCATTCATCCGTTGGCGAAGCACTGCATGGTCTCGACAATGTACCACGCTTCGGGACATCCTTTGCTACAGCGTATGAGGTAGACAACGTTGGCCGAGTCGCACGAATATGTACTGCGTACCTGGTGGGTGGTGTTCTCACACGCGATGGTAGTTCCATGTCGATGATCCGGCATGACTTGCAGAGGTTGCCGTGGCATTGTTGTGTGCTGTCGTGGTCGCTGTTCTGAAGGCTGGGTAGTTTGTGGTTAGGCGGTTTATCGAAGGCAAGTAGTGGAGATGTGGGGGTGGCCTTGACGAAATGTTCATTGTCATCGATGAAATGTTGAAGGCTCCGAAGGAGATGTTGAAGTTTCTCCGCTCCAGGGAAGTACTGGACGATGAAGGGTACTCTGTCGGTCATGTCCCATGTTCGTCTTCTGAGGAGGTCGGTGCGGTTTTTCGCTTTGGCGCGTTGGAACTGTTGATCGATATTCATATTCAACTAATAAGAGAAAATGTGTTCAAAGAACATTTACGAAAGCTCACAATTTTTTTTAATGTCCTGATGATTTTTCTTCAGAGTTGCTCACATTAATGCCCCCGAGGATCAGCCTTCAATATCTGGAGGCTCCGGGACAGCTGACAACCCCTACTGCCGTAGTGGTTTGGAATGTATCTTACTGCACAGGATTGAGAAAAAGTAGTGGTTCAAAACAATCACCTTGTGGGGGGGGGGGGGGGGGGGGGGGGGGTGTTGGGGGTAGGATGGTCAGTGTATTGGAACACCCTCCATTGCTTTGCTCGCCTTGCCCTCCTTTTACCAGCTGCATAATTAATTATATTCCCCTTGCGGCTGCAGAAGCAGCAGTTGGACTACTTTGTCATCCTGCCTCAAGCTGAATGGTGCACCGTGATTGTCTGACAGATCATACAGCATCAGCTCAGCTGCTGTCTGCTCTAACCGCGTGGTGCTGCAGTCTGTCGCACCATTTTGTGCTGCTCCAGCTGTGAGTTCACAAGTGAACTTCACTCAGCTAAAATAGGTCAGTTGTTTTCAAGAAGACATAATTAAATGGAAAGTTGTGGGGTGGGGGTGATGACAGTGTCAGTAGCTGCCTGAAGGGAAATGCATGCAGTCCTCATGAAATTTATGCACGGAAAGAGTCAACATTGGACTTTTTAAAAAAGACAACAAAACATAATGAAAGTAGACTTAGAACTTTTAAAGAGCAGTTTGTTCACTTATCCAGTGATAACAATCTTACATCAGCTTGGAATGTAGTGTGAAAGAGGAGCATAGAGGATATTGTAGCAGGGGTTGCATGTTTTAGTGAAGCTGGGTTACAGAGCTTAGGGCACAGAACAGATTCTGGTGCAATGATGATTGCAAGAGGCATACAAAGTGATTCAGATGAAAATATTTTCCAATGCCCTCGAAAATGTGGGCCCTGAATCTCACCTCCATGCCTTTGCAAAAATGGCCGAAATCTGGAAATTCCATGCCCCCCCTCACCCCAACCACCACACACCCAAACATAGCTCCTATCATTTTCGCAGGGACAGAAATGGGTCAGGTCAGGATTTGTGCATGCACATTTCATGGAGCTACTTGCCCATATAAAACAGAAGCTGTCTCCAGTCGTGCCTGATTTTCATCAGCCAGGAGTCGGAAACATGATGTATGCAGATTAGATCTGGTAGGATCAAGTCTAAACATTGGGGAATCCTTTGGGGAGTTAGTGTACCTCTTCGGTTATAGTCCCGGGGCACCTTTAGAGGAAGTATGGTGCTTTTTAGGATTGTTAAAAGTGAATATGAACGTGTGTAAAAAGTGCATCAACCCATTGGAGCTGTCAAGGGGAACTGTCAAAAGCAACTGTCAAACTGGCAAGGCATTTAAAACTTCTGCCCTTTGAGCCTTTTGTTAAAAAATTGTGTGAACTGTTTAAAAAAAATATTGGTTGCTATTTCCCTCTCTTGACATAATCTTCCATTATCACAATGGAATGTCTTCTATTTTACAGTTTGATTGACAGCTCCAAGTTATAGACTCTTTGAAGTGAAACCATTAATTCCAATGACTTTTTAAAAAAATATTTTTATTCTCCTTTTTTACATTTTCTCCCAAATGTACACCCACCAGCAATAAACAATAATCAGCAACAAATATGTCAATCCCCATAACAATAAAAATGATCCCATCCTCCCACCAAACCCCAAACATTAGCCCGCATGTTTACATGAACAAATGACAAAGAGGAATCAGGGATTACCCATAGTCACACTTAATACACACAGCCCCCCTTCCCCAACCCTCCCACCCACACGGCCCAACTAATGTTCGATGTTATCCAATTCTTGAAAGTGCATAATGAATAATGCCCATGACTTGTAGAACCCCTCCGTCCTTCCCCTCAGTTCAAACTTAACCTTCTTGCGGGTCAAGTATTCCAACAGGTCCCCCCGCCACGCCAGGGCACTGGGTGGAGAGGCTGCTCTCCATCCCAGCAGGATCCACCTTCGGGTGATCAACGAGGTGAAGGCTACAACATCTGCCTCCGCACCCGTTTCCAACCCTAGCTGGTCCGACACCCCGAATATGGCCTCCCGGGTACCCGGGTCCAGTTTCACGTGCACCACCTTGGAAATGACCCTAAAAACCTCCTTCCAGTAATCCTCTAGCTTTGGACAGGACCAAAACATATGAACGTAGCATCCCCGCCCCCCACAATGCTCATGCACATCTTCTACTCCTTTAAGAATCAGCTCATCCTCACCCTCGTGAGGTGCGCTCTATGTACCACCTTCAGCTGTATCAGCCTCAACCTCGCACATGAAGTGGAGGCATTCACTCTCCGGAGCACCTCACACCAGACCCCCTCCTCTGTAACCTCTCCCAGCTCTTCCTCCCACTTTGCTTTGATCCCTTCCAATGGTGCCTTATCCTCTTCCAAAATAGCTCCGTACACCGCTGACACTACGCCTTCTCCAGTCCCCTGGTCGTCAGCACCTCCTCCAACAATGTGGAGGCCGGTTCCTCCGGGAAGCTCTGTATCTCCTTCCTGGCAAAATCTCAAA
Organism: Scyliorhinus torazame; assembly: GCF_047496885.1. Lineage (NCBI taxonomy): Eukaryota > Metazoa > Chordata > Chondrichthyes > Carcharhiniformes > Scyliorhinidae > Scyliorhinus > Scyliorhinus torazame. The sequence goes on from NC_092710.1 coordinate 293,994,351, forward strand.
CCTACATGTATCTAAACATTTCTCCCTGCTCCAGCCCATACTTCACTTCCAGCTCCCTCAATCCTGCAAACCGACCCCTAAGAAATAAATCTTTTAGCGTCTTAATCCCCTTCTCTTCCCATTTCCGAAAACTTCCATCCCACTTCCCTGGCTCAAATCTGTGGTTCCCCCGAATCGGCATTTCCCTTGACCCTAAACCCAACCCAAAGTGTTGGCGAAACTGCCTCCAGATTTTCAATGAAGCTATTATTATCGGACTCCCTGAGTATTTCCCCGGAGCTATCGGGAGCGGCGCTGTTGCTAGTGCTTTCAATCCCGACCCCCTGCACAAACTCTCCTCCATTCTGACCCACTGGGAATCAACCCCTCTGACCCAGTTCCGCACCTTCTCTACATTCACCGCCCAGTAGTATTACATCAGGTTCGGGAGACCCAAACCCCCTGCCTGCCTTTCTCTCTGTAGCAGCACCTTTCTCACTCTGGCTACCTTCCCTCCCCATATGAACGAGGTAATATTTCCCTCAATCTCCCTGAAAAAAGCCTTTGGCAGGAAAATCGGTAGGTATTGAAAAATAAACAGAAATTGAGGCAACACATTCATTTTAACCGCCTGTACCCGACTCGCCAGTGATAGAGGGAGACCATCCCACCTCAGATCAGCCAGATCAGCTTTCACTCTCCCCACCAAACTTCCCCCCACCCCCCCACCCCGGGCAACCTGCACCCCCAGGTATCTAAAGTGAGTCCCTGCCCTACGGAATGGCAGCTCCCCCCACCCCTGCCCCCCCCCCCCCTCCTGCCCCAGTCGAGACACCACAAAATACTCACTCTTGTCCAGGTTCAGCTTGTACCCCGAGAAAGACCCAAATATTCGCAGTAGCTCCAATATTCCTCCTATCGACGCACTCGGTTACGACACATACAGCAGCAAGTCATTGGCATATAAGGACACCCTATGCTCTATCCCCCCCCCCCCCCCCCGCACTATTCCTTCCCATGCTCCCGAACGTCTTAATGCGATGGCCAATGGCTCAATCGCAAGTGCAAACAGCAGGGGGGACATAGGACATCCCTGCCTAGCCCCACGGTAGAGAGAAAAGTATCTCGAGCTGATGTTGTTTGTGCGGACACTCGCCCTCGGCTCCTTATATAGTAGCTTTACCCAGTTCACAAATCTTAGTCCAATCCCAAACCGCTCCAGAACTGTCATCAAGTACCCCCATTCTACCTGGGGGGGAAATTTTCGAATGCTCTTCGGGAGGGTTTAATCTAGTTCAGCAGAGGCTTGGGAACCTGAATTGTAGCTCCAGTATACAGGAGGTTGAGAGTAGTGAGCTTATGAGTAAGGTTTTAAAGTTGCAGGAGTGTACCGGCAGGCAGGAAGGTGGTTTAAAGTGTGTCTTCTTCAATGCCAGGAGCATCCGGAATAAGGTGGATGAACTTGCGGCATGGGTTGGTACCTGGGACTTCGATGTTGTGGCCATTTCGGAGACATGGATAGAGCAGGGACAGGAATGGTTGTTGCAGGTGCCGGGGTTTAGATATTTCAGTAAGCTCAGGGAAGGTGGTAAAAGAGGGGGAGGGGTGGCATTGTTAGTCAAGGACAGTATGACGGTGGCAGAAAGGACGTTTGATGAGGACTCGTCGATTGAGGTGGTATGGGCTGAGGTTAGAAACAGGAAAGGAGAGGTCACCCTGTTAGGGGTTTTCTATAGGTCTCCGAAAAGTTCCAGAGATGTAGAGGAAAGGATTGCAAAGATGATTCTGGATAGGAGCGAAAGCAACAGGGTAGTTGTTGTGGGGGACTTTAACTTTCCAAGTATTGACTGGAAACTCTATAGTTCGAGTACTTTAGATGGGTCCGTTTTTATCCAATGTGTGCAGGAGGGTTTCCTGACACAGTATGTAGATAGGCCAACGAGAGACGAGGCCGTATTGGATTTGGTACTGGGTAATGAACCAGGACAGGTGTTAGATTTGGAGGTAGGTGAGCACTTTGGTGATAGTGACCACAATTTGATTACATTTACTTTAGTGATGGAAAGGGATAGGTATATACCGCAGGGCAAGAGTTATATCTGGGGGAATGGCAATTATGATGCGATGAGGCAAGACTTAGGATGCATCGGATGGAGAGGAAAACTCCAGGGGATGGGCACAATGGAAATGTGGAGCTTGTTGAAGGAACAGCTACTGCGTGTCCTTGATAAGTAGGTACCTGTCAGGCAGGGAGGAAGTAGTCGAGCAAGGGAACCGTGGTTTACTAAGGCAGTCGAAACACTTGTCAAGAGGAAGAAGGAGGCTTATGTAAAGGTGAGACATGAAGGTTCAGTAAGGGCGCTCGAGAGTTACAAGTTAGCTAGGAAGGACCTAAAGAGAGAGCTAAGAAGAGCGAGGAGGGGACATGAGAAGTCTTTGGCAGGTAGGATCAAGGATAACCCTAAAGCTTTCTATAGATATGTCAGGAATAAAAGAATGACTAGGGTAAGAGTAGGGCCAGTCAAGGACAGTAGTGGGAAGTTGTGCTTGGAGTCCGAGGAAATAGGAGAGATGCTAATTGAATATTTTTTGTCAGTATTTACACAGGAAAAAGACAATGTTGTCGAGGAAAATACTGAGATTCAGGCTAATAGACTAGAAGGGCTTGAGGTTCATAAGGAGGAGGTGTTAGCAATTCTGGAAAGGGTGAAAATAGATAAGTCCCCTGGGCCGGATGGGATTTATCCTAGGATTCTCTGGGAAGCTAGGGAGGAGATTGCTGAGCCTTTGGCTTTGATCTTTAAGTCATCGTTGTCAACAGGAATAGTGCCAGAAGACTGGAGGATAGCAAATGTTGTCCCCTTGTTCAAGAAGGGGAGTAGAGACAACCCCGGTAACTATAGACCAGTGAGCCTTACTTCTGTTGTGGGCAAAATCATGGAAATGTTTATAAGAGATAGGGTGTATAATCATCTGGAAAGGAATAATTTGATTAGACATAGTCAACACGGTTTCGTGAAGGGTAGGTCGTGCCTCACAAACCTTTTTTAATGACTTGGAGGAGGGCGTAGAAGGATGGGTGAGTAAATTTGCAGATGACACTAAAGTCGGTGAAGTTGTGGACAGTGCGGAAGGATGTTACAAGTTACAGAGGGACATAGATAAGCTGCAGCGCTGGGCTGAGAGGTGGCAAATGGAGGTTAATGCAGAAAAGTGTGAGGTGATTCATTTTGGAAGGAATAACAGGACGACAGAGTACTGGGCTAATGGTAAGATTCTTGGCAGTGTGGATGAGCAGAGAGGTCTCGGTGTCCATGTACATAGATCCCTGAAAGTTGCCACCCAGGTTGAGAGGGTTGTTAAGAAGGCGTACGGTGTGTTAGCTTTTATTGGTAGAGGGATTGAGTTTCGGAGCCATGAGGTCATGTTGCAGCTGTACAAAACTCTGGTGCGGCCGCATTTGGAGTATTGCGTGCAATTCTGGTCGCCGCATTATAAGAAGGATGTGGAAGCATTGGAAAGGGTGCAGAGGTGATTTACCAGAATGTTGCCTAGTATGGAGGGAAGATCTTATGAGGAAAGGCTGAGGGACTTGAGGCTGTTTTCGTTAGAGAGAAGAAGGTTAAGAGGTGACTTAATTGAGGCATACAAGATGATCAGAGGATTGGATAGGGTGGACAGTGAGAGCCTTTTACCTCGGATGGTGATGTCTAGCACGAGGGGACATAGCTTTAAATTGAGGGGAGATAGATATAAGACAGATGTCAGAGGTAGGTTCTTTACTCGGAGAGTAGTAAGGGTGTGGAATGCCCTGCCTGCAACAGTAGTGGACTCGCCAACACTATGGGTATTCAAATGGTCATTGGATAGACATATGGACGATAAGGGAATAGTGTAGATGGGCTTTAGAGTGGTTTCACAGGTCGGCACAACATCGAGGGCCGAAGGGCCTATACTGCGCTGTAATTTTCTATGTTCTACCCAGTCAAACGCCTTCTCGGGGTCCAATGCCACAACCACCTCTGTTTCCTTCTCTTCCGCCGGTGCCACAAGGATGTTCAAAACCCTCCGAATGTTCGAAGAAAGCTGCCTCCCTCTCACGAACCCCGTCTGATCCTCCCCTATCACCTTCGGGAGGCTCCAGCCTACCCGCCAGTACCTTCGCCAATACTTTTGCGTCCACATTCAGAAGTGATATGGGCCTATACGACCCACACTCCATTGGATCTTTATCTTTTTTTAACAACAGTGAAATCGATGCCTGCCCCAAGGTTTGTGGCAGAATCCCCTTCCCTATCACCTTTCAAACATCCCCACCATCAGGGGTGCCAACTTATCCTTGAATTTTTTATAATATTCCACCGGAAACCACTCCGGCCCTGCCACCTTCCCCAACTACATCCTCCCAATCGCATCCTCTATCTCCTGCTCCACTATTGCTCCTTCTAATGTAGCCCTGTCCCCCTCCCCTAACCCCGGGTACTCCAACCCATCTAGAAATTTGTGCAACTCACGGTCTCCCCCCGGTGGCTCTGACCTGTGCAACCTCTCATAAAACTCCTCAAAAACCTTGTTAATCATCTCTTGAGCCACCACCAACTTCTCTGCCCTATTCCTCACCTGAAGAATTTCCCTTGCTGCTGCTTCCCTCCGGAGCTGACCTGCTAACATAGCTCCATGTTCATAAACCCCCGCCTTATCTCCATGTTAATAAACTGCACCCCTTGCTCGTCTCAGTTGGCGCACCGCCTTCCTGGTGGACAGTCGGTCGAAGCTCGCCTGTAGTTCCTTCCTCTTCTCCAGCTTCGCTGGGTCCCCATCTTCTGCATAACTCCTCTCTAACATCTCATCTATTACCCTCTGCCGGTCCACCCTCTCCGCTTTGTCCACCCTGGCCTGAAACAAAATTACCTCACCCCTCACCACCGCCTTTAGAGCCTCCCAGACGACTGTCTTCGACACCCTATCTCTTATAAACCTTTCCAAGATTTTGCCCACAACAGAAGTAAGGCTCACTGGTCTATAGTTACCGGGGTTGTCTCTACTCCCCTCTTTGAACAAGGGGACAACATTCTCCCCGTGTTGCGTGGGTTTCCTCCGGGTGCTCCGGTTTCCTCCCACAGTCCAAAGATGTGCAGGGTAGGTGGATTGGCCATGATAAATTGCCCTTAGTGTCCAAAATTGCCCTTAGTGTTGGGTGGGGTTATTGGGTTATGGGGATAGGGTGGAGTGTTGACCTTGGGTAGGGTGGTCTTTCCAAGAGCCGGTGCAGACTCGATGGGCCGAATGGCCTCCTTCTGCACTGTAAATTCTATGACGACCTCACCCGTACAGTTGAATTACCTTTTCAATTTTCTCACAGAACACTTGGTTCCCCAAAAGCCCCACATCCAGTTTCCACCCCGGCCTCTGCGCTACCCCCTTCTCCAGTACCATATCCACCCAATGCGGAGCATGATCTGACACTGCAATTGCCGAGTATTCCGACCCCTTGACCCCAGCCAGCAAAGCCTTTCCCACCCAAAAAAGTCGATCCGCGAGTATACCTTATGGACCGCTGCGAAAAACGAATACTCCCGTTCCCTTGGGTGCAGGAACCACCAAGGGTCCACCCCTCCCATTTCCACCATTAGCCCAGCCAGCGCCTTCGCCCCCCCCTGATGGGACCAGCGAGCGCGGCTGTGATCTGTCCAACCTTCACTCCTGCACCAAGTTCCAGTCACCCCCACAATCAGCTCACGTGTGTCCAAGTCGGGAATGGCCCCAAACACGTTCCTCGCGAATCCCACATCGTCCCAATTGGGGCCGTATACACTTGACAGCGCCACTAATCTCCCCTCCAATGCCCCTGTCACAATCACATATCTACCCCCCTGATCTGCCACCACCTCCATCTGGAAGCGTACCCTTTTGCTGACCAACACCGCTACCCCTCGAGCCCTTCCATCAAATCCGGAGTGAAACACTTGACTAACCCAGCCCTTTTTAAGTCTCACCTGGTCCTTCACCCTCAAGTGAGTCTCCTGCAGCATTGCCACATCGGCTTTCAAACTTTTAAGATGTGTAAGCACCCTTGACCTCTTGACCGGATCTCCTAGCCCTCTCATGTTCCACGGGACTATCCTTACTGGGGGTCTCAAACCCCCCCCCCACCTTTCTTATCCACCGTCACCATACCACTGGGCACTGCCCCATACGCCTGACCCACCCTTGTCCATTGTTAACATCAAACCCCTTCCCCCCTCCCAAGAACCCCCCCTACATTTCCTCCTGAAAAAACATCTCCCAGCATCAATCCCTTCCCCCCCTCTCGCTCGCATCGTCGGCCCATTGAAGCCTGCTATCCAGGCTCCAACGTTCTCAGCCCTCCTCTCACCCCACCTCCGTTCACTAGCTGACTTTAGTTAGCTAGCACGGGTGGCTCCCCCCGCCAAGATATATCGTCCCCTTCCACCCAGTCCCAGAGATAGAAAAAAACAAAACCAACAATCCAACCCATTGATGCACGATTAATTACACAAAGACGAGAGTAGGATGTAATCGAGGCTTTATTACACTGAGGTGTGTGGCCTCCTACAGCAGCTGACAAAATGGCTGCTGTACTGGGAGCACACATATTTATACTCTGCCTACTGGGCGGAACCAGCAGGCAGGGATCTACCCCCATACCTGTAGTACAGGGGCCTTACCGTAAAACACTTATATCAACATCCTATATATACAATATACACATCAGTGGTGCCTACCACATTCACCCCCTGTTAAAAAAAAATGAGTCCGGCGGGGTTGGTGGAGAACTATACACAGAAAGTTGTGTTTTAAAAGTACAGATAATATTACAAACTCAGGCGGTCCGGTGCCTTGATCTGTTGAGATCGCCGCAGCGCTGGTGGCAACTCCGGTAGCGGCTTGGTCTTCGGTGACTCCGGGAAGGTGTCGAAATCCTCTTCATCCCCTGGTGTGAGCAAGGGGAGGATGGATTGTCCCGGAGCGGGGGCTGCGGTGGGGTGCGCCGGGGGAGGGGAGGGTGGCGCCGGGGCAGGGGGGTGGGGGGGGATGGGGGGGGGGGCGGTGGAACCAGCTGGTGCCAGGTCTCTGAGGGAGACTGTGGCTTGGCGGTCGTCGGGTACGTTACGTAGGCGAACTGCGGGTTGGCGTGAAGTAGCTGTACCCTCTCAACCAATGGGTCCGCCTTGTGGAGCAGCACTTGCTTGCGGAGGAGAACGGATCCTGGGGCTGCCAGCCATGTCTGGAGCGAAACCCTGGAGGTGGACTTCCTGGGGAAGGCAAAGAGACGTTTCATTAGTCGTGGTGCACAGGAGCGACCAAATGGAGTGACATGCGGGAATGGAGTGACTGACAGTGGGAAGCCGGGAGAATTCTGGACCGTAGGGCCAGCTGGACGGCCCTCCAGACCGTCCCATTCTCCCTCTCCACCTGCCCGTTTCCCCTGGGGTCGTAGCTGGTCGTCCTACTCGAGGCAATGCCCCTGTTGAGCAGGTACTGGCGCAGCTCATCGCTCATAAATGAGGATCCCTGGTTGCTGTGGACGTAGGCGGGGAAACCGAACAGAGCGAAGATGGTGTTGAGGGCTTTGATGACGGTGGCAGACATCATGTCGGGGCATGGGATGGCGAAGGGGAATTGGGAATATTCATCGACCACACTGAGAAAGTACGTGTTGCAGTCAGTGGAGGGGAGGGGCCCTTTGAAGTCCACACTGAGGCATTCAAAGGGGCGGGAGGCCTTCACCAGGCGCGCACGGTCTGGCCGGTAGAAGTGCAATTTACACTTCGTGCAGATCTGGCAGTCTCTGGTGACAGCCCTGACTTCCTCGATGGAGTAGGACAAATTGCGGGCCTTGATGAAATGGTAAAAACATGTGACCCCTGGGTGACAGAGGTTGTCGTGCAAGGTCCGGCGTCGGTCCACTTGTGCGCTGGCACATGTACCTCGGGAGAGGGCATCGGGGGAGCTCGTTGTGCTTACTGGGGCGATACAAAATCTCGTAATTGTAGGTGGAGAGCTCGATCCTCACCTCAAGATTTTATCATTTTTGATCTTGCCCCGCTGTGTGTTCTTAAACATGAAGACTACCGACTGTTGATCAGTGAGGAGAGTGAATCTCCTACCGGCCAGGTAATGCCTCCAATGCCGCACAGCTTCAACGATGGCTTGGGCCTCTTTTTCGACGGAGGAGTGCCGAATTTCAGAGGCATGGAGATTGCGGGAAAAGAATGCCACTGGCCTGTCTGCATGGTTGAGGGTGGCGGCCAGAGCGACGTCTGATGCATATCGCTCTTGACTTGGAAGGGGAGCGTCTCGTCGACCGCGTGCATCACGGCCTTGCCGATGTCGGCCTTGATACGGTTAAAGGCCTGGTGAGCCTCGGCCGTCAGAGAAAAAACAGTGGATTGAATGAGTGGGCGGGCCTTGTCCGCATAGTTTGGGACCCACTGGGCGTAATACGAAAAGAACCCCAGGCAGCGTTTGAGGGCCTTGGGGCACTGGGGGAGGGGGAGTTCCATGACGGGGCGCATGCGATCAGGGTGGGGCCCCAGAACTCTGTTCTGGATCACATAGCCGAGGATGGCTAAGCGGTTCGTGCTGAACACGCACTTCTCCTTGTTATCGTGAGATTGAGGAGAGTGGCAGTGTGGAGAAATTTGGCAAGGTTGGCCTCATGATCCTGCTGGTCGTGGCCGCAGATGGTGACGTTATCCAGGTACGGGAAAGTGGCCCGCACCCGTATCGGTCAACCATTCGGTCCATCTCCCATTGGAAGACCGAGACCCCGTTGGTGACGCCGAAGGGAACCCTAAGAAAGTGTAAAGGCGGCCGTCTGCCTTGAACGCAGTGTATGGGCGGTCCGCCTTGCGGATGGGGAGCTGGTGGTAGGCAGATTTCAGGTCCACTGTCGAGAAGACCCGGTATTGTGCAATCTTACAAACCTAATAGAATTCTTTGAGGAAGTGACAAAGTTAATTGATGAGGGAAGGGCTGTAGATGTCATATACATGGACTTCAGTAAGGCGTTTGATAAAGTTTCCCATGGCAGGTTGATGGAAAAAGTGAAGTCTTATGGGGATCAGGGTGTACTAGCTAGTTGGATAAAGAACTGGCTGGGCAACAGGAGACAGAGAGTAGTGGTGGAAGGGAGTGTCTCAAAATGGAGAAAGGTGACTAGTGGTGTTCCACAGGGATCCGTGCTCGGACCACTGTTGTTTGTGATGTACATAAATGATCTGGACGAAGGTATAGGTGGTCTGATTAGCAAGTTTGCAGATGATACTAAGATTGGTGGAGTTGCAGATAGCGGGGAGGACTGTCAGAGAATACAGCAAAATATAAATAGATTGGAGGGTTGGGCAGAGAAATGGCAGATGGAGTTCAATCCAGGCAAATGCGAGGTGATGCATTTTGGAAGATCTAATTCAAGAGCGGACTATACGGTCAATGGAAGAGTCCTGGGGAAAATTGATGTACAGAGAGATCTGTGAGTTCAGGTCCATTGTATCCTGAAGGTGGCAACGCAGGCCGATAGAGTGGTCAAGAAGGCATACAGCATGCTTGCCTTCCTCGGACGGGGTATTGAGTACAAGATTCGGCAGGTCATGTTACAGTTGTATAGGACTTTGGTTAGGCCACATTTGGAATACTGCGTGCAGTTCTGGTCGCCACATTACCAGAAGGATGTGGATGCTTTAGAGAGGGTGCAGAGGAGGTTCACCAGGATGTTGCGTGGTATGTAGGATGCTGGCTATGAAGAAAGGTTGAGTAGATTCGGATTGTTTTCGTTGGAAAGACGGAGGTTGAGGGGGGACCTGATTGAGGTCTCCAAAATTATGAGAGGTATGGACAGGTTGGATAGCAACAAGCTTTTTCCAAGAGTGGGGGTATCAATTACAAGGGGTCACAATTTCAAGGTGAGAGGGGGAAAGTTTAAGGGAGATGTGCGTGGAAAGTTTTTTACGCAGAGGGTGGTGGGTGCCTGGAATGCTTTGCCAGCAGAGGTGGTAGAGGCGGGCAAGATAGCATCATTTAAGATGCATCTAGACAGATATATGAACCGGGCGGGGAACAGAGAGAAGTAGATCCTTGGAAAATAGGTAACAGGTTTAGGTAAAGGATCTGGATCGGCGCAGGCTGGGAAGGCCGAAGGGCTTGTTCCTGTGCTGTAATTTTCTTTGTTCTTTCTTTGTTCTATATCAGATATGCGTGGGAGGCGGTACGCGTCGAGCTGCGTGTACCGATTGATGGTCTGACTGTAGTCAATTACCATCCTGTTTTTCTCCCCAGTTTTGACCACTACCACTTGGGCTTTCCAGGGGGCTGTTGCTGGCCTCGATGATGCCTTCCCGTAGCAGCCGCTGGACCTCAGACCTGATGAAGGTCCTGTCCTGGGCGCTGTACCGTCTGCTCCTGGTGGCGACAGGTTTGCAATCCAGGGTGAGGTTTGCAAAAAGGGAAGGTGGGTCGACCTTAAGGGTCGCGAGGCCGCACACAGTAATGGGTGGTAGGGGCCCGCCGAATTTCAAGGTTAGGCTCTGGAGGTTGAACTGGAAGTCCAGGCCGAGTAGCACTCCACGCCCTGGACAGTGAGAGTGGTGAAACAGTACCCCCGGATCGTCACGGAGTGGGACCCGCAGGCCAGGGAGATTCTCTGGTTAGCGGGGTGTACCGCGAGGGAGCAGCGCCTTACCGTATCGGGGTGAATGAAGTTCTCAGTGCTCCCGGAGTCCAGCAGGCAGGAGATCTTGTGCCCGTTGACCTGCACTTTGGCTGAAGCAGTCGCGAGGTTGTGTGGTCGAGACTGGTCAATCGTGACCGAGGCAAGACGCGGTTGGTCGTTGGCGGTTGCAGGCGATGAGTGACCGGATGAGGTGCCCGACGGGCATGGGTCCTGAGTCGGGTAAGGTGGCGGTGCCCACGGGCCGCATGTGTCGTGGGGGAAGCAAGATGGCAGCGCTAGTTGGTCCTGGGAGGGACAAGATAGCTGGATTATCTGGATAGCTGGGCCGCACGTATCGCGAGTCGGGCAAGATGGCAGCGTCCACTGGCCACACGTGTCCTAGGAGGGGAAGATGGCGGCGCCCACTGGCTGCACGTGGGGGGTGCCGGGACAATAGCGGCTATTGAGCGGGCCTGGCACACTGCAGCGAAATGTCCCTTCTTGCCATAGGCCTTGCAGAGGGCGCTCCACGCCAGGCAGTGCTGTCGGGGATGTTTTGACTGCCCACGGAAGTAGCATTTGGGGCCCCCCGGGGTTGGTTGGCTGCCGCGCGGCACAGGCGTGGGATTGGCTGAGGGCGGTCGCTAATGGGGTCCACGATGGGGCGGCTGTCTGCGGAGTCCATGATGCACAGGGGGGGTGGGCTGCGCGGTCGGGGGCATAGGCCTGAATATTGCGTGATGCGACCATAAGTGAAAGCGCTAGTTTTTTGGTCGCTGCGAGGTCCAGCGTGGCCCCCTCTAGGAGGCGCTGGTGGGTGTAGTTAGACCCTATGCCCGTAACAAATGCGTCTCGCATTAGCAAATTCTAGTGTTCCGTGGCCGAAACGGCCTGACAGTCACAGTCTCTAACTAGGGGGAGCAGGGCGTGCCAGAAATCTTCCACCGACTCACCGGGAAGTTGACGCCGTGTGGAGAGGAGGTGCCTGGTGTAGAGTGTGTTAGTCCGCTGAGCGAAGTTTTCCTTCAGTCGCCATGGCCTCTGCGTAGGTCGGCGCGTCCTGGACAAGTGGAAAGACGTTGGAGTTTAGCCGCGTGTAAAGGATCTGGAGCTTCTGTGCTTCTGGAATTTCGTCTGGCGCAGACCCGATGTACGTTTCAAAACAGGCCAGTCAATGTTCAAAGTCCTTTTTGCCGTTATCTGCTTGTTGATGCAGCTGCAGGCGATCCGGCTTGATGCGGAGGTCCATCTTCTGAAAAACTCAGTGTAATAAATTGATGCACTATCAATTACACAAAGACGAGAGTAGGATGTGAATCGAGGCTTTATTACACTGAGATGTGTGGCCTCCTACAGCAGCTGATGAAATGGCTGCTGTACTGGGAGCACACATATTTATACTCCGCCTACTGGGCGGAACCAGCAGGCAGGGATCTACCCCCATACCTGTAGTACAGGGGCCTTATCGTAATACATCTATATCAACATCCTATATATACAATATGTACATCAGTGGTGACTACCACACCCATACAATTCACTAACATAAGATTTAACCGTCGCAACACAGAACGCCAATCAACCCAACCATTAACTTGAACTCTGTAACAATGCAAAGAGAAGTGTTGCTAATTTTCTCCTTAGTTCAATTGCTCTGTTTTATTACCTTTGCTCTCGAGTCGCCAGGTATCTTTATGAGGTTCTAATCCGAGTAATGATCAATAATCCAATACACCGATTAGTAAGATTTAAATCAATGCACATTTATTATACACAGTAATCGCTACTCATGCACAAATTCTATGTCTAAGCTACTTCTACAACTAACAGGCCTATACTTAACTTTGGACTGGCCCGCCAGGTCAGGGAAACAAATGGCCTTTCGTTCGGGTTCTGAGCCTGCGGGATTCGAAGTTGGTACAGATTGGTAGCTAACATCTCATAGCGAGCTTTGAATTAAGACTTACGATTTTGATCTTCACTGCTCCGGTCACGGTCAATGTTGGTTCGTTGGTGCTGGGTGACCCGGTCAGGAAGAAGAGTGTGAAGAGAGTGACGAGGTGAAGAAGAAGAGAGCGATTTGAACTTGGGGCTCAATTCTTATAGTCCCCAGGGGCTTCCCGCCTTTCGGGGCGGACCCTGTACCTGGTCCCAAGTGACTGGACTTTGTCCCAATCGCTTGGTTCGATTTTCTCCAATGCTGGAGCGGTTCCCTGATCGATGGGCGGTCTTGAGGTGCTCGTTCACCTCCCTTTGTGTAGGCTCCCGCTGGCGCCGGGGAGTCTGGTTTTGCTTTGTGTGTCTAAATGTTGCTTATTGTTCCCGGGGATTGCTCATTAGTATGCAGATGGCTGTTGTTTTGTTATGCTGATGGTTGCTGGTATCGATATTGTCTGGCCTTTCCAGAGGTAAATACACAGCCAACCTGCAGCTGCTGGTTTTTGTCTTGTTGGCTGACTTTTCCATCAGCCTTTGCCATTCACCATTTTGAATCGGGAGGTGGCCATTTTAAGTGGCTATAGAAGTAAATTACAATACACATCAGTAAAAAGAAAGTTGTAGCATTTATACATTTTCCAGCTGCTCAAACACAGTCCACAGTCTGTCTTCCAGTTCCGCTCCTCACGTCTGTCCCAAGGCTTCTGCCCTCACGAACGCCTCAGCCGCCTCCGCTGTCTCAAAATATAAGTCTTTGGCGTTATACGTTACCCTCAGCTTCGCCGGGTACACCATACCAAATCGCACCCCTTTCTTGTACAATGCCGCCTTCACTCGCGCAAACGCCGCTCGTCTTATTGACAAGTCCACCGTCCAGTTCTGGTAGATCCGAACCGCAGTCCCATCCCACTGCACCTCGCGCTTCTGCTTCGCCCAGCTTAATACCTTCTCCTTCATGCAGAACTTATGGAAGCAGGTAATTACTGCTCTTGGTGGCTTGTTCACTTCGGGCTTCGGCCTTAATGACCGATGAGCTCGGTCCAGCTCGTGCCAGGAGGGGTTCTCACCCTCCCCCATCACTCCGCCAACTTCTGAGCAAAGTATTGTGTTGGCCTTGGTCCCTCTGTCCCTTCGGGCAAGCCCACAATTCGCAAATTGTGCCGCCTCGAGCGGTTCTCCAAGTCTTCCAGCTTTGCTCGGAGTCCTCTGTTGACCTCCACCACCCTCCGCAGCTCGTCCCCCATCGAGGTGACCTGGTCACGGTGTCGTGACACAGCCTCCTCCACTTCCTTCATCTTCTCGCCCTGCTCTCTCACCTCGCACGATGTCTATGCCACAGCCACCCTCACCGGGACGATTGCCTCCTCCATCAATGACTTCAATGCGACCACCGTCTCCTTCCTCAAGGCCTCCATGTGCCTCGCGAACTGCTTTTCCAGCTCCACCGCCATCACCTCGGTCATCTTCTCCACTGTAAGTAGTGCGGCCCCGCCTTGCGGTTCGGCTTCCGCCATCTTGTCAGCACTTTTGCTGGTCCTCTCATTCAACGACGAACCCGCGTTTCCCCCTCTCTTCGACGCTGCTCTTCGCATCCTTTAGCGGCTTATTGTTTTTCCTTTCTTTTTTTTCTTTCCCCTTCCACCGTCCTGTCCTTCATCAATCTGAATTTTTTGGGGGGAAAAAAACAATTTTTCTTCCTTCACACAAAAAAAAGGGGAGAAAAAAAAACTTTCACCAAACTTCTTTAAACCTTCTTTCTCTTTTCCTCTACATTCCCCCAGAGCTCCCCTGGGACCGGACGTGAGCCTTCTTACTTCCTCCTAGGTGGGAGACATCCGATGTGGGACACCCCACCGACATCGTGCCCTGGCCTCGGGCCTGCAGCCTCGGCCTCCTTTTAACTCCGCCCCCGCTGCTCTGACCTCCGCGCCGTGCTGGGCCCAGCACCTCAACCCCCGCCGCCCAACACCCGCGCGGGATTCTTCGCCGGTTTTTAAACCGGCCCCGCTAGCTGCCCGTGACGGCCCAAAAGGCCGCCGATAGTTGGGGGTTGAATGGTGACTTGGGGAAATCGCTGCAAATCGTGGCCACCGGCGGGAGCTCTTCTTACTTTGGCCGCCCTCCAATGACTCTTTTTATAAAGGATTTTATTATTTTTAATAATAATTTAAAATAATAATTATTATTTTAATTAAATGTTTGTCCTTATAAGGGATCAGGTATTCAAAGGAATGTAAATTGTTGCTAACTTTTGGTTGGTTCAATTGGCCCTGTTTTATAACCTTTGCTCTAGAGTCGCCAGGTATCTTTATGATACCGCCACGAGGTTCAAGTTCAAGTACTGATCAATAACTCAGCACACCAATTAGTAAGATTCAAATCAAAACACATTTATTAGACAGTCAATCACTACTCATGCATAAATTCTACTTAATAAACTATCTCTATAACTAACAGGCCTATACTTAGCTTTGGACTGGCCACCAGGTCAGGGGAACAAATTACCTTTTGTTCGGGTTCTGAAACTGCAGGATTCAAAAGCTGGTATGGACTAGAAGCTAGGAGCGCCTATCTTGCAGCGTGCGTTGACTGGAGACTTACTTGGTTGATGCGGCAGCTTGGGCAGTTCACTCGCAAGGGTTGATTCGCTGCTGAGTGACCCTGCCAAGAAGAATGATTTGAACTTGGGGGCTTTACTTTATAGTCCCCAGGGGCTTCCCGCCCTTCGGGGCGGACCCCATACCTGGTTCCAAGTGATTGGACTGCTTTCCGATCACTTGGATCGATTTCTCCAATGCTGGGGCGGTTCCCTGATCGCTGGGCGGTCCCTAAGTGTCCGTTGGCCTTCCTTTGTCTTGGCTCCTGCTGGCGCCGAGGAGTCTGGCTTGGCTTTGTTTACCTTAACTGTTGCCATTGTGCCTGGGAATCACACACTACTATGTAGATGGCTGCTACATTACTATGCAGATCCTGCTGGTTTCAGTGCTGTCTGGTTGTTTTGCAGGTTCCAATATACATGATTTCTGTATTTGCTAGTCTTTGCCTGTGAAGGCTGAATTTCCCTTCAGCCTTTGCGGTTCTCCATTTTAAGTCGTGAAGTGGCAAACTCAGGTGGCTACAAAATGTAGTGCATGTTTTTTTTTGAATGAGAGCGTATTTAAAAAAATAAAGTCTGCAATAAAACTTACAACTATATTTTATTTAATCTT
Organism: Scyliorhinus torazame; assembly: GCF_047496885.1. Classification (NCBI taxonomy): domain Eukaryota; kingdom Metazoa; phylum Chordata; class Chondrichthyes; order Carcharhiniformes; family Scyliorhinidae; genus Scyliorhinus; species Scyliorhinus torazame. The sequence goes on from NC_092710.1 coordinate 294,010,149, forward strand.
GTCATGGTCCCCGAGTTCTGCCAACGGTGAATGCTGGGTGTGTTGGCATGGAGGGTGTAAGGGAAATGGGTGATAGGTGAATGCATGGATTTGCATGCATTGACACTAAGTTGGCATAGGGATATAAAGGGCCATGGATGGGTGAGTGGAGGGCTAAGGTTGGCATGGAAAACATGACGGGTCATGCGGCAATGATTAATGGGCAACACGGTAGCATGGTGGTCAGCACAATTGCTTCACAGCTCCAGGGTCCCCGATTCGATTCCCCGCTGGGTCACTGTCTGTGCGGAGTTTGCACATTCTCCCCGTGTCTGCGTGGGTTTCCTCCGGGTGCTCCGGTTTCCTCCCACAGTCCAAAGATGTGCAGGTTAGGTGGATTGGCCATGATAAATTGCCCTTAGTGTCCAAAATTGCCCTTAGTGCTGGGTGGGGTTACTGGGTTATGGGGATAGGGTGGAAGTGTGGACTTGGGTAGGGTGCTCTTTCGAAGAGCCGGTGCAGACTCGATGGGCCGAATGGCCTCCTTCTGCACTGTAAATTCTATGTAAATTCTATGATTGGAGGGGACTATGTTAAAGGCACACAGGGCCATGGGTAGAATGGCATAGGTTGGCATCGAAGGGATGAGGGGCCATGGGAAAAGTGGGCTACTGGCATGGGGTGGCACAGATGGGGCACAGGAATGATTGGAGGGCAGTTTTTAAATTTAAAATTTTGGATTAAAAAAAGGGTCAAGATGGAGGACAAAGGTCACAGTCACTGGTTGTTGAACTCGATGTTTGAGTCCTGAGGGCTGTAACATGTGTAATGGGGAGATGAGGTGCTGCTCCTCCAGCTTGCACTGGGCTTCACTGGAACACTGCAGCAGGCAAAGTACAAACATGCAAACGTGAAAGCAAGACGCTGAGTTGAAATGGCATGTGATAGGAAGGTTGCGGTCATGCTTATGGACTGAACGAAGGTGTTCCACAAAGAGGTCACTCAGTCTGCCTATTGTAGAGGAGTCTGCATTGGGAGCAGCGAATGCAGTGGACCAGATCGAAGGAGGTCCAAGTGAAATGTTGCTTAACCTGCAAACAGTGTTTGGGACCTTGAACAGTGAGAAGGGAGGAGGTAAAGGGAAGGATGTTGCATCTTCTGTGATTGCATGGGAAGGTGCCATGGGAAAGGCATGGGATGTTGGGGGTGTTGGAGGAGCATGTCACAGAACGAGTGGTCTCTATCTAATGCTGACAGGGGTGAGGGGAAGATGTTATAAGGAGAGGTTATAAGGAGAGGCTGGATAGACTGGGACTTTTTTCCCTGGAGCGTAGGAGGCTTAGGGGTGATCTTATAGAGGTCTATAAAATAATGAGGGGCATAGATAAGGTAGATAGTCAACATCTTTTCCCAAAGGTAGGGGTGTCTAAAACTAGAGGGCATAGGTTTAAGGTGAGAGGGGAGAGATTCAGAAGGGCCCAGAGGGGCAATTTCTTCACTCAGAGGGTAGTGAGTGTCTGGAATGGGCTGCCAGAGGTAGTAGTCGAGGCGGGTACAATTGTGTCTTTTAAAAAGCATTTAGATAGTTACATGGGTAAGATGGGTATAGAGGGTTATGGGCCAAGTGCGGGCAACTGGGACTAGCTTAATGGTAAAAACTGGGCGGCATGGACTGGTTGGGCCGAAGGGCCTGTTTCCATGCTGTAAACTTCTATGATTCTATGTATTCTGTGGTAGCATCATGCTGGAGTTGGCAGAAATGGCAGAGGATGGTCTTTTGAATGCAGAGGCTAGTGGGGTGAAAAGTGAGGACAAGGGGCACCCTTTAATGGTCCTGGGAGGGAAGGGGTGAGGGTAGAGACGTGAGAAATGGATCAGACCTGGTCGAGTGTTTTGTCAACCATGGGGTGGGGGGGGGGGGGGGGGGGCGGGGCTGGGGGGGGGGGGGCGGGGGGGGGGGGGCTGGGGGGGGGGGGGTGGCGGGGCGGGGGGGGGGTGGTCTTCAGTTAAGGAAAAAGGAGACACGTCAGAAGCGGCGTTTTCAAAGGTGACATCATCAGAACTGATGCAACAGAGAAACTGGGAGAATGGGATGGAGTCCTTCCAGGGAGTGGGGTATGATGAGCTCTAGTTGAAGTAACTGTAGGCTTTATAGTCAGTCTATCCCTGGGAATGGAAACTGAGAGGTCAAGGAAGGTGTTTTATCTTTTTAAAAAAATTTAGAGTACCCAATTCATTTTTTCAAATTAAGGGGCAATTTAGCGTGGCCAATCCACCTAACCTGCACATCTTTAGGTTGTGGAGGCGAAACCGATGCAAACACAAGGAGAATGTGCAAACTCCACACGGACAGTGACCCAGAGCCGGGATCGAACCAGGGACCTCGGCACCATGAGGCAGCAGTACTAACCACTGCACCACCGTGTTGCCTGGAAGGGGTAGTATTTTGAAAGACTGGCAACCATTAAGTAGAATAATGAACAAATGGTTTATTTAGGTTAAAAACCTTTTACAGAGTGTGAGATAAAGGCTACAATAGTCCACAACTCCAGAGTCCAAACTGCCAGGGGAAACCTGCACACAGCCCCAGGATTCATGTGTTCTGGCCAGATTGGCTGGGCAGGTCACATGACCCTCCGAGAACTCGTCCCTTATGGGGATATTCTACCCCATCCCTCCCCTTTTAAGTTCCTGATTAACGCATTTCAAAACAGTGGAACTATTTACAATATTATACAACCAATGGATCTCATAGAATTTACAGTGCTGAAGGAGGCCATTCGGCCCATCGAGTCTGCCCCTGCCCTTGGTAAGAGCACCCCCCAAGCCCACCACCTCCACCCTTATCCCGTAACCCAGTAGCCCCACTTAACCTTTTTGGATACTAAGGGCAATTTAGCATGGCCAATCCACCTAAGCCGCACATCTTTGGACTGCGGGAGGAAACCGGAGTACCTGGAGGAAACCCACGCACATGGGGAGAAGGTGCAGACTCCGCACAGACAGTGACCCAAGCCAGGAATTGAACCTGGGACCCTGGAGCCGTGAAGCAACTGTGCTAACCACTATGTTACCGTGCTGCCCCTCATCACAGTCCCTTATTAGGTAAGTCGATCCAGGGACTTCCTAATCCTTTGGGAGCATCGTAATTCACTGGCAGGTGGTCCAGCAGTAGAGGTAACCGGTCTGAACCTCAGCAGGTCAACCCTGGACTTGCGAAGGTGCATCCATGCAGATCATTTCCCACTGGAACATTACTTGGCTCTTTCTCGGGGGTAGCTTGGAAACTGGAGCACATTCTTGCACATTGTCCTAATGTGCTACCTCCTGTAACATACAGAGGCATGGTGGCACAGTGGTGAGCACCAGGGACCGGGATTCAGGCTTTGGTGACTTTCTGTGTGGAGTTTGCATGTTCTCCCCATGGGTTTTCTCCGGATGAATAGAATCATAGAATCAGATAATTCCTAAAGTGCAGCAGGAGGCTATTCGGCCCATCGAGTCTGCACCCACCCTTGTAACCCCAACTAGGGCCGATTTAGCAGATCCAATCCACCTAACCTGCCCATCTTTGGACTATGGGAGGAAACCGGAGCACCCGAAGGAAACCCACGCAGACACGGGGAGAACGTGCAGACTCCCCAAAGATAGTCGCCCGAGGTCAGAATCAAACCCGAGTCCCTGGTGCTATGAGGCAGCAGTGCTAACCACTGTGCCACCATGCCTCTGTATGGTATACCTGTAATAGGAGGGGGCACATTAGGAGAATGTGCAAGAATGTGCTCCAGTTGCCTTTCGCAGTCCAAAGATGTGCTGGTTAGCTGGGGTTATAGAGCGGGTGAATGGGTTGAGTGCTCTTTCGGAGGGTCGGTGTAGACTCGATGGGCCGAATGGCCTCCTTTTGCTCTGTAGGGATTCTATGGACTCAAAGTTTCCACATGAGGTCTGCTCTCCCGATTTCTGTAGCAGTATGAAAGGCACTCTGATTGACACTTATCACCAAGTGTAGAATCTTGAAAGACTGGCAACCACCAAGTAGATTAACGAATAAACCGTTTATTAAGGCAAGTAACTATTTACAGAAAGCAAGATAAAGGCTACCATACTCCACGACTCTAGATTCCAAACTGCCAGGGAAAATTCCCTGCGCAGCCCCAGGATTCATGCACTCTGGCCTGATTGGCAGAACGGGTCAGATGATCCTCCAAGAACCCGCCCCTTAAAGGGGCACTCAACCACAGAAGGGAGGTGTCAGAGATGGACCATGTGAAGGTGAGCGAGGGCTGAAAATTAGAAGCAAAATCGCTAAATTTTTTCAGGTTCAGACAACAGCATGAAGTGGCACCAATACAATCATCAATGTAATGGTGAAAGAGTTACGCAAGTAGGACTGGAACAAGGAATTTTCCACAAAAAGACAGTCATAACATGGGCCCATGCGGGTACCCATAGCCATACATTTTAGTTCCAGAAAGTGAAACAAGTTATAGGAGAAACGATTTAGCGGCAGAACAGGTTCAGCCAGGTGGAGGAGAGTGGTGGTGGATGGGAATTGTTCAGGCCTCTGTTCGAGGAAGAAGCGGAGAGCCCTCAGACCATACTGGTGGGTGGATGGAGGTGTAAAGGGATTGGACATCCATAGTGAAGAGGAGCTAGTTAGGGCCAGGGAACTGAAAATTGCTGATATGACGGATGGCATCAGGTGAATCGTGAATGTAGGTGGGAAGGGACTGGACAAGGAGAGAGAGGATGGAGACAAGATAGGAAGAAATGAGTTCCGTGGGGCAGGAACTGGCTGATATGATGAGTCTACCTGGGCAGTCCTGTTTGTGGATTTTGGGAAAGAGGCAGAATCGGGCTGATCGGGGTTGGTGGACTAGGAGGTTGGAAACTCTGGAGGGAAGATCACCAGAGGCGACAAAGTCAGTGACAGTCCAGGAAACAATGGTTTGATGTTCGGTGATGTGGGTAGGAGGAAGTGTCTGACGGTTGGTGCTCAGTCTCTGTGAGGCAGAGGTCAGTACACCAGGCAACAACTGCACCATCCTTGTTGGGGCAGGTTTGGTAACAAGGTCAGGGTTAGTTCTGAAAGAACAGAGCGCAGCAAGTTCAGAAGGAACCAGGTTGGAGTGGGCGAGAGGAGCAGAATTGGTTGAGGAGCAGATTTGTTAAGTTATTTTGTTGCAGCAGTTTGCCTTGCCACGTACCAAATTGGGTTCTGACCGTGACTGTATTTATTGTCACCTGACTCAGTGGTGCTTCATTTGAATGCTGACAACTCAATAACTTAAACGTACCTGCCGCTTGACTCGACTATTCCGATGCACTTCTGGCTGGTCGCCCACATTCTACCGTCCTGCAAACTGGCGGTCATTGCAAAACCCTGCTGGCTCTGCGCGGAGGCGGTGGGGTAGTTTTCAAACCTCTCCATGGCTTTGCGTCCTCGTGTTCCTGTAATCCGGGCCACTTGGCCGAAACAAATGATATTTGCTCCACCCTTGGCCTTGGTGGCCTTGTCCTCAGCTTTCTAGGCCCCAAGTTCTTTGGCGCTCCAGTTCACTTTCCTCCTTTCGGACATTTCTACCTCTCTGACCAAACATCTGGCCTAATATCCCCTGGTGTAGCTCAGTGACACATTTTGTTTTATAATGCTCCTGTGAAGCGCCTTGTGACATTTTATTAAGTTAAAGGCACTAGATAAATACCAGAGGTTGTTGTAGTTATTAGCAAGGAAGAAAGGCTTGCATTTATTTAGTGCCTGACATGACCATTGGATGAAGTTCCTGCGGATTAATTGTTTTTGAATTACAACGATTGTTATGATGTAAGATAACACAGTGGGCAATTTTCCCACAGCAAGCTCCCTACACCATTGTGATAATGACCAAATAATCTATAAATCACAAACAGCTTGCAATGGTGGTCTAGTGGCTGATTTGATTCGCTACCACACGAGGGAGATGAACAGAAACAGTTATGAATAGTTTATATTTTTGACGCTTGCCCTGGTCCTTCAGCTGGAATGCATTCATTTTAAAAGAACATTTAAAAGCACAAAAAAATGGTGCAGCAGAAAAATGTTGTCTGTGATGGACAGTTATCAGGAATTGGACAACCACCCAGCATTCCACCAGGCAGTGAAAGCCTGACATACACAATACCTACAGATTAGGATCCACTGGCCAGAATACTCCAGCCGTTGGGATGCTCTTTTCCCACCGGCAGTGCACCCCCGTCCGTGGGTTTCCCGGTGGCACGGGGAGTCTTCAATAGGAAATCTCAATGACAAGCAGCGTGAGTAGAGAATCCCGCTACCAGCGAACGACGCGCTGCCGAGGAACATGGCATCAAATCAGCCACCAGACCACCATTGCAAGCTGTTTGTGATTTATAGATTATTTGGTCATTATCACAATGGTGTAGGGAGCTTGCTGTGTGAAAATTGCCCACTGTGTTATCTTACATCATAACAATCATTATAATTCAAAAACAATTAATCTGCAGGAACTTCATCCAATGGTCATGTCAGGCACTAAATGTGCTGGAGGACCAGAGACTCCCGCCCACTGTGTCTGGATGTGTCCCCATATTCCCTGCAAATTCTAATCCCAGCGGATTAGTGAAACGCACTGGATTATCACGAGTTTCCCCACCAAAACTACCGTCATACGAACTATTTAGGAAGTTGTTACAAATATGGAAGAAGACACAGATTTGAAGAGGGAATTTTGTAGCAATCTTTGTCACAGGTGTGATTTTCTTTTTAGAAATGTGCGTTTCAGTAATAAGAGGTAGTAGCAGATAGCAAAAAAAGCTGAGACAGATAAAGGTAGAAGCATGGCGCTCTCAGAAAATAGGTTTAATATGAAAATTGGATGGACTAAAACGACAAATAAGTTCATGGAACACCAGGAACCGAAGCAGCTACTTATTAGGAGCAGCAATCCAAGAGTGAGTCCAGAAGTTACAGGGACAGTGTTCACACTGATTTAACTTGAAAACAGGAGCAGAGTATTGATGTTTGTCCATTTGTAAGTGTTGTTTTAACTTAAAAGGGAAACTGGTTACAGTTTGTAAATTTATCAATGCCACAATAAACCATTGAGAAGAAGAGTTGTGACCACTGGCCATGTCCTTCCAGATGGTAGTTGATTTGTTATGTTGTAGGTGTAACATAAGCGGCTTCCTTGTGGTGCACTTGACAAAGGAAGGTTCAGACGTGGATATAACTTCAACACGTTTATTAAACTATTTACACTTCTATTACTCGGGTTCAACACTACTGCTAATCCTACTATAGCTACCCAGACTGACTAACCAGCTGCTGCAATCCACGTGGTGGGTGTAATATTGAATCAACCCTGTGTCTGTACTCACTGACTGTCTCCACTGGAAAGAGGCAGATCATGTGTGTGGTGTCCTTTATATATGGGTTGGTGTAATGCCCTCTTGTGGTCATGTCACCTCCTTGTGTATCGTGAGTGTCCATTGGTCCTGTCCTATCTAACTGATCTATTGGTTGAGTGTGTGTGATGTCATTGGTGCTCCCTCTAGTGCCGAGCTAGCCTACATGTATTTACATTGATGCACATCTCCACAGTAGTGGTCGTGGGTTTGGAAGGTGCTGTCTAAGGCAGGGTTTTTCAACTCAGGGTCGCGACCCATGGGTGGGTCGCAGGCAGGTGTCGGTAGGGTCGCGGAGCAATCGGGTATTGACATTCCCGATCGCGGGAAGAAGTCCCCAACAGCTGCGACCAGTTGTTAAGAATGCCGCCTCGGGCAGTCCTCGATTGGTTGAGGCGTTTGAGGGGGCGGGGTGGTGTGAGTCTGGGTTGTATACTGGTCACCGTGCGTGTTCGGGGGGTAGGGGCTGGGGCTTACGGGCATCCACGTGGGAGGGCGATGTTAACGGTGGTGGCCCCAGCTTGAAGCTCTGTTCTGGTGCTAGCGCTCTGTGTGCGGCTCGACTCCTCCCCCGCCACCGATCGGCAGTATGTGACCTGCGGCTACGTGGTCAAGCTGTTCAACAGCCAGCACAATGTCCGCTTGCACACCCATGACATGAAGTAGTGGTCAGGAAGTGGTCAGCAGTCTGTGACAGGGGTGGGTGCAGCGACTGGACATTGAGAGAGAAGCCAGGGCAGGTTTGTTCGTGAGGAACGCTCATCAAACAAGGCCAGTCAATACGGCTGACACATGTCAACATTGGAAGAAACCTACACAGTCATCACTTTGTGTCACCACTCTCCGGAAACCAGGAGGTAAGTGCTTTTGGTGAGAATGGAGAAGGACACTACTTGGATGTTTGGATGGTGCAATGCAGTGGAACTGGTAAGAAATAGTGTGACATTGTGCGCGTTTGACAAGTTACTTCATCTCATCTAAAGTCATAGTTTGGAAAGTAAAAACAAGATTGTACTTTTTTTCTATACTTGTTTAAATTTCTAACAAAATGGCAATATATTTAAAACAAACTGTGTGTAAATGTAAGGATGCGCATGTTCAACTGAAATTGTTTTAATTTTCAGTAGTAAAAAGTCACAAACTTGGAAAAATCAGGTTTCGGAAACAATGTTTCAAAATATTTTTTTAAATGCCGGCCGCGAACCGGCCTTTAAATATGTCTTTCCGCCTGAGGCAGCGGCAGAGAGAAGGTCACGCCCCCTACATCCGTGCTTTGGGCGCAAAATCATGGAGGAGAGATTCCTCCATTTTGTAGATGCCAGCAAGCAACAGGACTGTGTGAAGAACTGAAGATGGATTATTTTGTAATAAGAAAGAGAGGCACATAGACACAAACGGGCCAGGATCTCACAACTGAATCTGCTGGAGGGAGCTTCTCAGGAGAGTCAACGGCAGGACAAAGCAGTGCTGGTGTGGGCCGCATACAGAGTCCCGGGACCTCTGGTGAACAACTGAAACTGAAATCGGTAACAAAGCAGTAGAAAGATGATTTCTTGAGGTATGGCTTTATTGTGGCAGTGCAAATCAGGATGCAAATGAAAGTTTAAAACCCTCAAATCTTCAAATGCATTTGAAGACTCAGCATGGTGAGTTCCAGGACAGACCTCCTGGTTTTTTTTTTCAAAGGATAGAGTGAGAACTTAAATTGTCAGCCGAAGTCCTTAGCGGAAATGTAGCACTGAATTACGAAGCAAGTGAGATCGTGAGGACCGAGCAGGCTCACCTGCCGCATTAAAGGTAAGCAATAATGGTGTGCTGCGAACGCCAGCCGGCATGGGTCGCGAAATTCCGCCAGTTGGTAAGAGTGGGTCCTGGGAAAAAAATGTTTGAAAAACACTGGTCTAAGGAACTTTGGTGAGTTCCTGCAGTGCATCTTGTAGATGGTACACACGGCTACCACCGTTGGTCGGTGGTGGAGGAATTGTGCTATGTCAGGAGCTGTGGATGAAAGGAGGTATATTAGATAAATGGTGGGAGAATGTAGAAAAGGACGTCATGGAAGGTGAAGAGAAAGGTGGTTGTAGCATAGGACATGATGTGATGTACCCAGTACAGCACACAAGAACAACACCAGTAGCCAGGGGAGACCCTGTAGTGTCAAAATATGATAAAGCGTACACTCAATCACAATGAAGGGAAGCATGGAGGGATTAAGGGACCACCGTAAAATATGTGGAAGATCACTTTGAGTGTCTAGAGACAATGATTATGATTCAGGGTTTTGGTAAATCTGAGAAAAAAAGGTGTTTGCATTTTAGTCTGGATGGGGCTGTTCATGCACCCTGTCCCAAGATACTGGACGTGACCTAACGGCCGTGTCACGCCGGGCGACAATCCGCACGAGCCAGTTAAATCCCGGGAGAGGCTGAAATTGGGAACTGGTCCAGGTGCCGATCGGTTTCCGATCCTGTTGGAGAGATCCGGATTCCGCCACAACCTGGCGAGAAACCAATAATCACCAATTAAGCCCATCTCCATCCCATTAACGGGAAGGACCCCCTATCTAACGGCCTGCCTTGATCTAACCGGCTCCACAGCGAGCGGACACGCGGGCATTTTAGCACACCTATTTAAAACCATGAAGCTAGCACAATGGCTGCTGGGGGATCGAAGGAGGTGAGAACCGACCTTAGGCGTCGGACAGTCAGCCCGGGGCACCGGGGCTGCTGACCCAGTTCTAGGAGCGGGTGGGGGAGCCCCAAGGGAGGGACCGGCCCAGCCTGGGGAGGGTGGGGGTGGGGGGGCTGACCACCATCAGTGGGAGAACACCCCTGGGCTTGGTCATGCTCTGGAGAACCTTGGCAATGCCCACCTGAGACTGGGATATGCTCCACAGCGCCTCGGGAAGGACCAGCAGCATCAATGATACATCCCTCAGCTACCAGGACATGAAGTCGAGGCCTTCATGGGAGTCACTGACTGAACCACATCCCCCTCTGAATCTCAAGACCGCACCTTAGCATCAGTTCCTGGATAATCTGTTCCAGAGGCTCAACATCTGACTGGGACCCAACTGGGTCCTGGGATGCAGCAGACATTCCACTGCTCTCTCTGCTGGATTTTCCTGCCTCCACCTGATGTTCATCGGCAACTGTATGGTGCTCATCACATTGTGTCCAGAAGGTTGTCCACTATTTTCAGCCACCGAGGTGTTTGTCTCTGCATCGGTGGAGAGTGAGGATAGAAACATAGAATAGAATTTACAGTGCAGAAGGAGGCCATTCGGCCCATCATGTCTGCACTGGCCCTCGGAACGAGCACTCTACTTAAGCCCACACCTCCATCCCATCCCCATAACCCAGTAACACCACCTAACTGTTTTTTTGGACACTAAGGGCAATTTATCATGGTCAATCCACCTAACCTGCACATCTTTGGACTGTGGGAGGAAACCGGAGCACCCGGAGGAAACCCACACAGACACGGGGAGAATGTGTAGACTCCGCACAGACAGTGACCCAAGCCGGGAATCGAACCCTGGAGCTGTGAAGCGACAGTGCTAACCACTGTGCTACCGTGCCGCCCTTGATGACAGCTGTGACGTCTTAATGGTGGCAACCGCGGAGCTCTCCTTCGAGGTGTTCTCTTGGAAGGTGGGGACGATGGGGCCACCCCAGATGGGCCGGCGCCATTTGGATAGATATCCTGCGGGGGAATGGACATGTGGTCGGTGGGAGGAAAGGATCATTATGTCTGGGATGAACAACCCATTTGTGACAGGCCAGTGGATTCTGCACTCTGTGGCCCGGGCCAAGCTCGATGCCAGTGGCCACCCCCTCGACCTCCGGGGCCCATTTGTTGTAGGGGTTGTGAGGGCTCTGATGTGCGACACCCTGCTGATGGTCTGGGCCCTTTCCCATTTCTTATGGGCCAACTTGCCCTGCAGGACTTTGTGAGCCGGACGCTTTATGCTTCGCTGATGGTGGGGTGGTGGTGGTGGGTGGGTGGGGGGTGGGTGGGGGGGGGGGGGTGCACAGCTGGGGGCAGGTGTGGGCTCTGCTGCTGGTAATGGGTCCGGTGTTCTGGTAGGTGCCAGGGTGTGCTGGGGGAATGCAGTGCCACTAAGTATGCCCAACCAACAGTAACTTAGGATAATACTAAGCAACTCGTCAGAGAAGCGTTTGGGTGGAGAAGGGGTGGCACAAACTACACGGGTACAGAGGAACCCCAAGAATCATTTACTAGCAGATTGTGACGTGTTTACAATGAAACAGGAGGAAGGTTGAATTGGGATCAACTGGCAGCAGATGATGTTCGCAGATGGTTAAGAGCTCTTGTAGCTCATCTGGAACCTGTTACTAATATAGCCATGTCAGGGTTTCATTTGGGAGACACGCACATGACAGAAGCTGATGTGTTAAAGCCATTGATTGTGTTTTGGGAATGTACACCAGGCAAGCTGGATAAGAACAGTGCAGAAAGGTGGAAAAAAGACACGAAACCTCCAGTAACTCCAGACCTGGCCCCTAAACAGAGCCAGGAGAGACAGTGGAGATAGGGAGGTAAATAAACCAGTGGCAAAAAGAGAATACAGACAATCAGCCAGGTAGAGATAGCAAGGAGCATAATAACTGCAGGAAATTCAGTCATAAAGGAGGGGGAGGGGTGGTACACCTCGGAACAGGAAAGAACCAAGAAAGAGTCCTGAGGGTGGGGTAATTGTGCATCTGAAACCCTCGAGGGAAGTGTAATCCCTCTAAGGAGGGAGATGGAGGGGAACCTAACCTGGAATTTCACACCATCTCAGCAGTGGCGAGGCTGACTCAGATATGACAGTCAGAGACAACCTAGATTTAATAGAAGAAGGGAAGAAAGGAGAATATTGGCAAATAGAGGGGCACCACATACTGTAGTCCAGGCAAAGATACCATGGGGGTCCAAGTGGTCTTGTGGTGAACCCTATATTTTAGAATAATTTATGGGAAAAGTGCTGGCTGGTATCAAAACCTCTTGGCATACAGGTGGGACTTCTCAAGACAAAGGACTGAATTGATGAAGGGGCAAAAAACAGTACCTGTGGTTTGATGAACTGTAGATTGCATGAATAAAACCCTGAAAGAAAATCTTAAGAAAGAACTGGATGAATAAAAGAAGAAACGGGATCACATGTGACTACTGGTCCTGGTAAATATTAGGGAAACGCCTCACATAAAACAGGGTATTCTACAAAGCTGTGGCTGCCCGGGCTGGAGGCAGTAGTGAGTAGTGACTTTGTGCCCGGCCCGTGGATCTGGCTCAGACTGCCATTGCGGCAGTCTGTCTTTGGTGCTGCTTGCAGGCTCCTGCCTGCCCACACTGCTGAGTGCTGCCGGTGTTCTTTAAATGTTCAGAGAGCCTCTGGTTATCTGGGAGCCCACCCAGGCCACCACTCTGGACACCCTCATACCCCAGCTGTATCATCAAGGGCCAAACTCAATCCAGAAGTCCAGAATCCCATTTTGGGCATGTTTAGCAGGATGCGAGAAACATTGCGCTAGTTGAAATGAAAAAAATGAAATGAAAATCGCGTATTGTCACAAGTAGGCTTCAAATAAAGTTACTGTGAAAAGCCCCTAGTCGCCACATTCCGGCGCCTGTTTGGGGAGGCTGTTACAGGAATCGAACCGTGCTGCTGGCTTGCCTTGGTCTGCTTTCAAAGCCAGCGAATTAGCCCTGTGCTAAACAGCCCCATACATTATTTATAATAATAATCTTTAGTAGTGTCATTAGTAGGCTTACATTAACACTGCAATGAAGTTACTGATTTGACTTGATTTATTGTCACATGAGAAATTTATTTTTCTGCGGCCGGGGGAATGTACACAGTACGTTACTGTGAAATTGTGTACCGTGTACTGTAGTTACTGTGAAAATAACAGGACTTTGTTTTTTGGCCGAGGCCGTACCTACCTCATTTCCTGCACTGACAAGCTCAACTCGGCAGTGCACCAACATGACTCACGGATCAGGGTGCCATTTTTAAATGTTGCCCCAACCTCTCAATTCTCTCAGTCCCCCTCAGACAGCCCATCGCGGCCTCCAGAACCGCACCACTGCATCCAATCTACCTCTTAGGACATCCTCGAGCCGCCCCTTACCCCATCTCTTAAGGTCAAGGCACCCCCGGACCCGATCCCTGACACTAGAATCCTGGCACCCGGGCACCTTGGCACTGCCAGCCTGGCACCCTGGAATTGCACCCTAGCCTGGCACCATTAAATTGCACCCTAGACTTTACTCGGCTGGGAAAGGAAAGCAATGGAAGTAAACCTTCAGGAATTAAGAATTACTGAAGACTGGGAACAGAAAAAATGAACGACTACTTAAGGGACCACTTAAGGTAAAGTATATCTGTGAAGTGGGCTTTTGGGTTCTGCTAAAAGTGTAAGGGGAAAGTTCTGTTCTGTAGTTTAAAGTTCAAGTTTGACGACAAAAATAGTTTTTAGTCACTAGTGCTTCTAGCCTGTTGCGAAAGAAGTCTTAAAGCGTAAAATCTTCTTGTGCCATGCTTTCAGATAGCAACTGGAAGTTCCTTTTTTTTAACTTATGGGGATTGTAATAATTTAGTTGAATTGGATCTGAAGAAATGTGGGTGGGAATGGAAGCACTCAAAAAACAGCCCAGCCAACAGGCTGTTAATCAAACGGTTGGGAAATCAAGCTGATTTCTTCAGGAATCAGCTAACTCCCCTACCCCTCAGTAATATTGTAGCCATCTGGCATGGCCACGTCCCGATTACAAAATGGACACTTGCAAAGAATGCAGGGAAAATTGGACAATACTGAGAAACAAGCAGGTGCAAGGTCTGTCTGTTGATTAGAGCCTTAGATCTCAGACAGGGCAGAAACTGCTAAGCCATCTACATACTGCCATATTATATTATTATTTTTTCTTTTTTTTTTTAATTTACTGATTAGCCAGATCTTGGTTGGAAGTTAGAGGGATGGTAGGGAAGGGAGTGCAATGTTCCTCCTGCAGGATGTTTGAGGTGAGGGATGCCGTTAGTGTCCCTGCTGATTTTACCTGCAGGAAGTGCAGCCATCTCCAGCTCCTCCAAGACCGAGTTAGGGAACTGGAGCTGGAGTTGGATGAACTTCGGATCATTCGGGAGGCAGAGGGGGTCATAGATAGCAGCTTCAGGGAATTAGTTACACCAAAGATTGGAGATAGATGGGTAACTGTAAGAGGGACTGGGAAGAAGCAGTCAGTGCAGGGATACCCTGCGGTCGTTCCCCTGAGTAACAAGTATACCGCTTTGGATACTTGTGGGGGGGGGGGGGGGGACTTACCAGGGGTAAGCCATGGGGTACGGGCCTCTGGCACGGAGTCTGTCCCTGTTGCTCAGAAGGGAAGGGGGGAGAGGAGCAGAGCATTAGTAATTGGGGACTCGATAGTCAGGGGCACAGATAGGAGATTTTGTGGGAGCGAGAGAGACTCACGTTTGGTATGTTGCCTCCCAGGTGCAAGGGTACGTGATGTCTCGGATCGTGTTTTCCGGGTCCTTAAGGGGGAGGGGGAGCAGCCCCAAGTCGTGGTCCACATTGGCACTAACGACATAGGTAGGAAAGGGGACAAGGATGTCAGGCAGGCTTTCAGGGAGCTAGGATGGAAGCTCAGAACGAGAACAAACAGAATTGTTATCTCTGGGTTGTTGCCCGTGCCACGTGATAATGAGATGAGGAATAGGGAGAGAGAGAGCAATTAAACACGTGGCTACAGGGATGGTGCAGGCGGGAGGGATTCAGATTTCTGGATAACTGGGGCTCTTTCTGGGGAAGGTGGGACCTCTTCAGACAGGATGGTCTACATCTGAACCTGAGGGGCACAAATATCCTGGGGGGGAGATTTGTTAGTGCTCTTTGGGGGGGTTTAAACTAATGCAGCATGGGCATGGGAACCTGGATTGTAGTTTTAGGGTACGGGAGAATGAGAGTACAGAGGTCAGGAGCACAGATTTGACTTCGCAGGAGGGGGCCAGTGTTCAGATAGGTGGTTTGAAGTGTGTCTACTTCAATGCCAGGAGTATACGAAATAAGGTAGGGGAACTGGCAGCATGGGTTGGTACCTGGGACTTCGATGTTGTGGCCATTTCGGAGACATGGATAGAGCAGGGACAGGAATGGATGTTGCAGGTTCCGGGGTTTAGGTGTTTTAGTAAGCTCAGAGAAGGAGGCAAAAGAGGGGGAGGTGTGGTGCTGCTAGTCAAGAGCAGTATTACGGTGGCGGAGAGGATGCTAGATGGGGACTCTTCTTCCGAGGTAGTATGGGCTGAGGTTAGAAACAGGAAAGGAGAGGTCACCCTGTTGGGAGTTTTCTATAGGCCTCCAAATAGTTCTAGGGATGTAGAGGAAAGGATGGCGAAGATGATTCTGGATAAGAGCGAAAGTAACAGGGTAGTTATTATGGGAGACTTTAACTTTCCAGATATTGACTGGAAAAGATATAGTTCGAGTACATTAGATGGGTCGTTTTTTGTACAATGTGTGCAGAAGGGTTTCCTGACACAATATGTTGACAGGACAACAAGAGGCGAGGCCACTTTGGATTTGGTTTTGGGTAATGAACCAGGCCAGGTGTTGGATTTGGAGGTAGGAGAGCACTTTGGGGACAGTGACCACAATTCGGTGACGTTTACGTTAGTGATGGAAAGGGATAAGTATACACCGCAGGGCAAGAGTTATATCTGGGGGAAGGGCAATTATGATGCTATTAGACATGTCTTGGGGGGGATAGGTTGGAGAAGTAGGCTGCAAGTGTTGGGCACACTGGATAAGTGGAGCTTGTTCAAGGAACGGCTACTGTGTGTTCTTGATAAGTACGTACCGGTCAGGCAGGGAGGAAGGCGTCAAGCGAGGGAACCGTGGTTTACCAAAGAAGTGGAATCTCTTGTTAAGAGGAAGAAGGAGGCCTATGTGAAGATGAGGTGTGAAGTTTCAGTTGGGGCGATTGATAGTTACAAGGTAGCGAGAAAGGATCTAAAGAGAGAGCTAAGACGAGCAAGGAGGGGACATGAGAAGTATTTGGCAGGTAGGATCAAGGAAAACCCAAAAGCTTTCTATAGGTATGTCAGGAATAAAAGAATGACTAGGGTAAGAGTAGGGCCAGTCAAGGACAGGGATGGGAAGTTGTGTGTGGAGTCTGAAGAGATAGGCGAGATACTAAATGAATATTTTTCGTCAGTATTCACTCAGGAAAAAGATAATGTTGTGGAGGAGAATGCTGAGCCCCAGGCTATTAGAATAGATGGCATTGAGGTACGTAGGGAAGAGGTGTTGGCAATTCTGGACAGGCTGAAAATAGATAAGTCCCCGGGGCCTGATGGGATTTATCCTAGGATTCTCTGGGAAGCCAGGGAAGAGATTGCTGGGCCTTTGGCTTTGATTTTTATGTCATCATTGGCTACAGGAATAGTGCCAGAGGACTGGAGGATAGCAAATGTGGTCCCTTTGTTCAAAAAGGGGAGTAGAGACAACCCCGGCAACTGTAGACCGGTGAGCCTCACGTCTGTTGTGGGTAAAGTCTTGGAGGGGATTATAAGAGACAAGATTTATAATCATCTAGATAGGAATAATATGATCAGGGATAGTCAGCATGGCTTTGTGAAGGGTAGGTCATGCCTCACAAACCTTATCGAGTTCTTTGAGAAGGTGACTGAACAGGTAGACGAGGGTAGAGCAGTTGATGTGGTGTATATGGATTTCAGTAAAGCGTTTGATAAGGTTCCCCACGGTAGGCTATTGCAGAAAATACGGAGGCTGGGGATTGAGGGTGATTTAGAGATGTGGATCAGAAATTGGCTAGCTGAAAGAAGACAGAGGGTGGTGGTTGATGGGAAATGTTCAGAATGGAGTTCAGTTACAAGTGGCGTACCACAAGGATCTGTTCTGGGGCCGTTGCTGTTTGTCATTTTTATCAACGACCTAGAGGAGGGCGCAGAAGGGTGGGTGAGTAAATTTGCAGACAACACTAAAGTCGGTGGTGTTGTCGACAGTGAGGAAGGATGTAGCAGGTTACAGAGGGACATAGATAAGCTGCAGAGATGGGCTGAGAGGTGGCAAATGGAGTTTAATGTAGAGAAGTGTGAGGTGATTCACTTTGGAAGGAATAACAGGAATGCAGAATATTTGGCTAATGGTAAATTTCTTGGAAGTGTGGATGAGCAGAGGGATCTAGGTGTCCATGTACATGGATCCCTGAAAGTTGCCACCCAGGTTGATAGGGTTGTGAAGAAGGCCTATGGAGTGTTGGCCTTTATTGGTAGAGGGATTGAGTTCCGGAGTCATGAGGTCATGTTGCAGCTGTACAAAACTCTGGTACGGCCGCATTTGGAGTATTGCATACAGTTCTGGTCACCGCATTGTAGGAAGGACGTGGAAGCTTTGGAGCGGGTGCAGAGGAGATTTACCAGGATGTTGCCTGGTATGGAGGGAAAATCTTATGAGGAAAGGCTGATGGACTTGAGGTTGTTTTCGTTAGAGAGAAGAAGGTTAAGAGGAGACTTAATAGAGGCATACAAAATGATCAGGGGGTTAGGTAGGCTGGACAGTGAGAGCCTTCTCCCGCGGATGGAAATGGCTGGCACGAGGGGACATAGCTTTAAACTGAGGGGTAATAGATATAAGACAGAGGTCAGAGGTAGGTTCTTTACGCAAAGAGTGGTGAGGCCGTGGAATGCCCTACCTGCAACAGTAGTGAACTCGCCAACATTGAGGGCATTTAAAAGTTTATTGGATAAGCATATGGATGATAATGGCATAGTGTAGGTTAGATGGCTTTTGTTTCGGTGCAACATCATGGGCCGAAGGGCCTGTACTGCGCTGTATTGTTCTATGTTCTATGTTCTATGTTCTATACTAATGAGCCACCTCCGGGGACAAAAGGGAAACATTTAGATAAACAATGTTAAGGCAGTCACCCCGGTGCCAGAGGAGACTCAAACAAAACAAACCAACGGCCACCTAGGACACGCCCAGCATCCAGGGAACCCACCCTTCTATTGGAGGGAGATCGATACGAATGATTGGGAAAGGCCCAATTAATTGAGGCCAAGTTCAAGGCCCGTCCAAAAGCGCGCGAAGCCCTCCCCAAAGGAGAATCTTGCTTCTTTGGCCTTGGCTCTCAGCGAAGAGAGACCTGCCGAGATGCTGCATCAGACCAAGTCAGTTCCAAGTCAACGCACGCTGCAAGATAGACGCTCCTAGTTGCTATCCTGTAAACAGCTCAACCCTGCAGCCTCAGAAGCGAGCAGTGGCCATTGTTCCTCTGACTGAGTGGGCACCCGAAGCTAAGTATCGGCTTTAGTAATAGTGGTAGTTTAGTTTGTAGAGTTTATGCATGAGTAGATTTGACTGTGTGTAAATAAATGAGCATTGCTTTTGAACTTACTAACTGGTGTATCGAGTCTTTGATCAGTATTCGGTTCTGAACCTTGTGGCGGTGTCGAAAGATACTTGGCGACTCTTGAGCAAATGTAATTAAACAGAGCCAAATTAAGAGATAACACACCAAAGAGAGCAACAATATTCCTCTGTGCACTGAGGCTAATCCAGGGGGTTAGATTCCCTGGTCCCTCAGCCGTGTATTTCACAAAGCGCAATGTTCGCTGGCAGCTTGTCAATGGGATTTCCCATTGAAACCACCCCACGCCACTGGAAAACCCACGGACGGGTTTGTGCAGCCGGCGGGAAGAGTGAATGGCAATGGCCAGATGATTCCAGCCAGTTTATCCAAGCGCAGTGTCTCTGTCGGGCTATGCGGGAATCCTTGGGCTTTCCTGGTATCTGATGCCTGGTGCCTTGTTCAGCAAAATGTACAACAGCATGCATTTATATTACCTTTCAGACAGTTAAAAAGTGCCAAACCACTTCACAGAAGTATCGTCAGACAGAACCTGACACCAAGCCACGGAACGAAACAATAATAAAATTAATAATCTTTATTATTGTCACAAGTAGGCTTATATTAACACTGCAATGAAGTTATTGTGAAAAGCCCCTAGTCGCCACATTCAGGCACCTGTTCGGGTACACAAGGACATTAGGACAAACACTTGATAAAAAAGGTAAAGTTTGAAAATAGATAGCGATCGGCGTAGAATTTTGTTTTTCCCACCTGACTGTTTCGACATGGCCTTGGCAGCCATCAGGATTTTCCAGTCCCATCATGACAGGATCGGCCGCCGTGGCAGATTCGGGAGCCCAGGCAACTGCCCACTGACATCCTGGCTGTGGGCGGGGCCAGAGGGGGGTTTATTAGCTGGGGTAAATCTCCTGCTGCTGACAGTCGACTGCATCTTCTTTGGATTCATTTCAATGTGATGAAAATCAGAGACAGATTTCATGAACTGCAATCTGCCCTGGCAGTATGTACAGAAATCCACTTGATCAGGTTTCCCTGTTCATCTCTATGGGTTCAGGAAATGCTGTTTTCATGTCATGACACGTACGATTCCAGATATAATTTTAAGATTGAAATTTAGACTATTAGAAAGTGAGCCTGACAGACAATGGCGGCAGATACTGTTGCTAACTTTTGGTTGGTTCAATTGGCTCTGTTTTATAACCTTTGCTCTAGAGTCGTCATGTATCTTTATGATACCACCACGAGGTTCAAGTTCAAGTAATGACCCATAACTCAACACACCAATTAGTAAGATTCAAATCAAAACACATTTATTAGACAGTCAATCACTACTCATGCATAAACTCTACTTTCTAGGCTATTTCTATCACTAACAGGCCTATACTTAGCTTCGGACTGGCCCACCAGGTTAGGGGAATAAATGGCCTTTCGTTCAGGTCCTGAGTCTGTCGGATTCAAAAGTTGGTATGGACTGGTAGCTAGGAGCGCCTATCTCGTAGCGAGCATCGACTTGAGACTTACTTGCTTGGAGCGGCAGCTTGGGCAGTTCACTCTCAAGGGTTGCTTCGCTGCTGAGTGACCCTGCCAAGAAGGACGATTTGAACTTGGGGGCTTTACCTTATAGTCCCCAGGGGCTTCCCGCCCTTCGGGGCAGACCCCGTACCTGGTTCCAAGTGATTGGACTACTTTCCGATCACTTGGATCGATTTCTCCAATGCTGGAGCGGTTCCCTGATCGCTGGGCGGTCCTAAGTGTCCATTGGCCTTCCTTTGTCTTGGCTCCTGCTGGCGCCGGGGAGTCTGGCTTGGCTTTGTTTACCTTAACTGTTGCCATTGTGCCTAGGAATCGCACATTACTATGTAGATGGCTGCTACATTACTATGCAGATGGCTGCTGATTTCAGTGCTGTCTGGTTGTTTTGCAGGTTCCAATATACATGATTTCTGTATTTGCTAGTCTTTGCCTGTGTTGGCTGAATTTCCCTTCAGCCTGTGCGGTTCTCCATTTTAAGTCGGGAAGTGGCCAACTCAGGTGGCTACAGTACGTAATGGTGAGTGGTAAGCTGCAAGGGGAGAGGGTGGTGCTGGTCAATGTCTATGCCCCGAACTGGGACGACGCGGGTTTTATGCGGCACATGTTGGGTCAGATCCCGGACTTGGAAGTGGGGGGCCAGATAATGGGGCGGGGGGGACTTTAACACGGTGTTGGATCCGGCACTGGATCGCTCCGGGTCTAGGACGGGTAGGAAGCCAGCGACGGCTAAGATGCTGAGGGGGTTTATGGACCAGATGGGTGGGGTGGACCCTTGGAGATTTGCAAGGCCGGGGGCTGGGGAATTTTAATTCTTCTCGCACGTTCATAAGGCTTATTCCCGGATCGACTTTTTTATTATGAGTAGGGCGCTGATAGCGAGAGTAGAGGATACCGAGTACTCGGCGATAGCCATTTCGGATCACGCCCGGCATTGGGTAGACCTAGAGCTGGGGGAGGAGAGGGACCAGCGCCCATTGTGGCGCTTGGAGGTGGGGCTGTTGGTGGACGAGGAGGTGAGTGAGCGGGTCCGAGGAAGCACAGAGAGATACCTGGAGGCCAACGATAACGGGAAGGTCCGAGTGGGGATGGTATGGGAGGCGTTGAAGGTGGTGGTTAAGGGAGAGCTGATCTCCATTCGGGCCCACAAGGAGAGGAGAGAGCAGAGGGAGAGGGAGAGGCTGGTGGGGAGATGGTGAGGGTAGACAGGAGGTATGCGGAGGTGCCTGAGGAGGGACTGTTGAGGAAGAGGCGTAGCCTCCAGGCCGAATGCGACCTGTTGACCACCAGGAAGGCAGAGGTGCAGTGAAGGAAGGCCCAGGGGGCGACTTATGAGTATGGGGAAAAGGCAAGTCGGATGCTGGCGCATCAGCTTCGGAAGTGGGACGCAGCTAGGGAGATCGGGGAGTTAAGGACAGGGGAGGGAGTGTGGTGCGGAGTGGGGTTAACATCAATGGGGTCTTCAGGAACTTTCATGAGGAATTGTATCGGTCCAAGCCCCCACTGGAGGAGGGAGGGATGGGCCGCTTTCTGGACCAATTAAGGTTTCCGAAGGTGGAGGAGGGACTGGTAGTGGGATTGGGGGCCCCGGTTGGGCTGGAGGAGCTGGCCAAAGGGATAGGGAGCATGCAGGCGGGGAAGGCACCGGGGCTGGACAGTTTCCCGGTCGAATTCTACAGGAAATATGTGGACCTGTTGGGCCCGTTGTTAGTTAGGACCTTCAATGAGGCAAGGGAGTGGGGGGCTTCGCCCCCGACGATTTACCCGGCACTGATCTCCTTGATCCTGAAGCGGGTCAAGGATCCCCTGCAGTGTGGGTCTGACAGGCCGATTTCGTTGTTAAATGTAGATGCCAAGGTGCTGGCGAAGGTCTCAGCCATGAGAATTGAGGATTGTGAGCCGCAGGTTATCCACGAAGACCAGACGGGGTTCGTGAAGGGGAGGCAGTTGAACGCGAATGTGCGGAGGCTCCTGAACGTTATTATGATGCCGGCGAGGGAAGGGGAGGCGGAGATAGTGGTGGCAATGGACGCTGAGAAGGCCTTCGATAGGGTAGAGTGGGGGTACTTGTGGGAGGTGCTGAAGAGGTTCGGTTTTGGGGAGGGGTTTGACAGGTGGGTTAGGCTGTTGTACGAGGTCCCGATGGCGAGTGTGGCCACGAACAAGAGGAGGTCTGAGTACTTTCGGTTGCATCGAGGGACGAGGCAGGGGTAAGTGGGAGGAGGAGTTGGGAAAGGAGATCGAAGAGAGGACGTGGGCAGGTGCCCTAGGGAGGGTGAACTCTTCCTCCTTGTGCGCAAGGCTCAGCCTCATACAGTTTAAGGTGCTGCACAGGGCACACATGACCGGGACAAGGATGAGCCGGTTCTTTGGGGGTGAGGACAGGTGTGTTAGGTGCTCAGGGAGCCCAGTAAATCACACCCATATGTTCTGGGCATGCCCAGCGCTGGAGGAATTTTGGAAGGCCGTAGCGAGGACGGTGTCAAGTGTGGTAGGATCCAGGGTTAAGCCGGGCTGGGGTTATATATTTGGGGTTGCAGAGGAGCCGGGAGTGCAGGAGGCGAAAGAGGCCGGTATTCAGGCCTTTGCGTCCCTGGTAGCCCGGCGAAGGATTCTTCTTCAGTGGAGGGATGCGAGGCCCCCAAGCGTGGAATCCTGGATCAACGATATGGCGGGGTTTATTAAATTGGAGAGGGTGAAATTCGCCTTAAGGGGATCGGTGCAAGGGTTCTTTAGGTGGTGGCAACCGTTCTTGGATTTCCTGGCAGAACAGTAGACAATGGTCAGCAGCAGCAGCAACCCGGGGGGGGTGGGGGGGTTCTAATTTATTTTTGTTTATTTACCCTGGGGAATCTGAGGGGGTGTATATATTTGCTATGTTTGCTTTGTGTTAATTCGGTGTGTTAATTTATTATTTATGTATAGTGGGGAGGGGGCACGGGGGTTGTTGTACTTTGTTCTGTATTTAATTCTATTGGGTTCATTTTTCATTCTGTTGTTGATATTTTATTTTTAAAAAATTATTTAAAAAAAAAAAGAAATTGAGCCTGGAGGGTTCCAATATTTAAGCCCTGCCATACGTTACTCCTCATCTTTCACACCCCTACTCTACCCTTTCTCTCCCAGATAATGTCTTTGTGCAGCCCTCCTGTAACACACAGCCTTTCCGTACCAAGAGGCTGCCTGCAGAGCTCTTAGAGTTGAGAAGCATATCAGCCGTGATCTGAACTGAACGATGGAGCAGGCTCGAGAGACTGAATGGCCTAATCGTGTTTCAGCCTTCTTTTTTTTAAATTTTAGTGTACCCAATTAATTTTTCCAATTGAGGGGCAATTTAGCACATTCAATCCACCTACCTTGCACATCTTTGGGTTGTGGGGGCGAAACCCACGCAAACACGGGGAGAATGTGCAAACTCCACACGGAAAATGGCCCAGAGCTGGGATCAAAGAACAAAGAACAAAGAAATGTACAGCACAGGAACAGGCCCTTCGGCCCTCCAAGCCCGTGCCGACCATGCTGCCCGACTAAACTACAATCTTCTACACTTCCTGGGTCCGTATCCCTCTATTCCCATCCTATTCATGTATTTGTCAAGATGCCCCTTAAATGTCCCTATCGTCCCTGCTTCCACCACCTCCTCCGGTAGCGAGTTCCAGGCACCCACTACCCTCTGCGTAAAAAACTTGCCTCGTACATCTACTCTAAACCTTGCCCCTCTCACCTTAAACCTATGCCCCCTAGTAATTGACCCCTCTACCCTGGGGAAAAGCCTCTGACTATCCACTCTCTCTTTGCCCCTCATAATTTTGTATACCTCTATCAGGTCTCCCCTCAACCTCCTTCGTTCCAGTGAGAACAAACCGAGTTTATTCAACCGCTCCCCATAGCTAATGCCCTCCATACCAGGCAACATTCTGGTAAATCTCGGACCTGGGATCTCGGCGCCGTGAGACTGCAGTGCTACCACTGAGCCACCGTGCTGCCCTTGTTTCAGCCTTCTGATAATCTGGTGTGTACCCACTCACAAGGCCGCACCCGAGACTAGGCCACTGATTGAACTTTTGAGATAGAAATCTCCTGACCAATGGGAAAAGTATTCAAGAGTATTTTTTTAAATCACAATAATAAACTCAAATCCTGCAGACAACATGGGTTCAGAGTTTATCTGTGTGACATCGAAAGCACTTTGTGCCCAAACTCGCACCAGGTCCCGTTCATTCATCACCCTTGTATCCACATGGCCTACATGGATTCCCAGTTGGGCAATGCCTAGATTTTAAAGTCCCCGTCCTGTTTGCAAATTTCTCCAGTCTTCCCTTCTTAACTCTGTAGCCTCTTCAGCCCATACTGCTCTCCAAGATCTTTGTCCTCCGACTTAGTGCCAATTTTGGTCATTCCTCCGTTGGCAACCAATTACTTCAGGTTTGGAATTCCCTTCCCTAAGCCTGTCCACCTCGTTTTCTTCCTTTAAGATGTTCCTCAGTGCCTCTTTGATGGAGATTTTGGTCATCCGTCCTAATATTTCCTTACGTGGCTCGGTTTCAAATGTTGATTGCTGATGCTCCTTGGGGGGGTTTTACTCCGCTTACGGCACAACATGAGTTGTGTTTTACACCCCCCGTCCCCACCATATTTTCAGCATTCTCTATGTAGCGGTATTGTGATATTTTGCATTTAATCAGTTGTGCCAGTCGCGTTCCTAATCGCTTGGTAAGCAGTTGCTTCATACTCATTGCCTATGGGGGTAATGGTTACCTAGAATCTGTAATCTTATGAAGAGCCTCTCTCCATCTGTGCTGGGAGAGGAGACATAGGAAAGATATCACAGCCCGGATCAGAAATATGTTTCGAGGTGACCCCTGGTACAGATCGACACTTACCCGAGCACAATGATGAACACTTGTTCTGATCTGGAACTCAGATTTGGTCTTGATATCAGACACAGATGCCACTTGAGTACTTCGCTAGTATTGCAGAGTATATCGATGAGAGTGGCCATTGACCCATCTCATTCATTCTATCACAGAGAATGGTTTGTGAAGCAGCAAAAAGCACTGTTTTAAACCTGAGATAATGTCGTCTCTTCGGTCAGAAACAGTTTGTGAAGCATTTGTTTCAAAAGGTCGTGGGCGAGGTTCTCTGGCCTCCCCGCGGTATTTCCCGGTTGGCCGGCGGGGGGGTCGTTTGGTCCCGCTGCTGCCAACAGGGTTTCCCATTGAATCCACCCCATGAGGAGACCCACGGAGGGGGTGCACCATCAGCGGCTCCGGGAGATCGCGGCGGTGTGAACAGCCGAAAGATCTCACCGCTTGTGTCGTTGGACGTAAAAATTCAAGTTCTTTTCGAGTTAGTCACCAAAGAATGAGCTCAAAAGGAGTAGAAGGCCTGTCTTATTTCCTCTCAAATGCCCTTTAATGTTAAATTAAACAATTAGAAAACTGGAATCCCCGCAGGGACAATTTATCTTGTGCAAAACATGATACTGCAGAGCTCATTATTTATTTTACATGACATGAATTTACTGTGAGCCGACTCATCTGTCCACGTTGGTAACTGCCAATTTATTCAGGACCAAATGCTTGTGCTTTAGTTTTAAGCCCTGATCACAATTTGCAATCAAATTGGTATATTTTAGGGAGATCTGCATCAGAGCTGAAGTAAGAAGCAAATAAAAGGCATAGATTTGTCCAGTTGCCATGGACACGTACAATGCTCCTCGGGGCCTAATCCAGGCTTCCCTCTGTTTCACTACCTACATAGTAGCCTTTGGCAATATTATCCAGAAGCACGCAATCAGCTTTCACATATGTTAATGGTACCCATCTGCACATCTGCATCTTCTCCATTGATACCAAGATTTGTTACACTCTACAGCTTCCCATGGTTAAGGCTAAGCTTGGTCCAGTTTCATGTTGGTACCCACTGGGTGGATTTTCCCCACATTTTTTTCAAAGTGTCGGTTCCGGTATGACAACCAGGGAGAATCCTGTCAGTGGCAATGGCGGGAAAACTCACCATATATTCAAAGAAAAAATGCTGGAAAATCTCAGCAGGTCTGGCAGCATCTGTAGGGAGATATATTCAGCCTCTTTAACAATTTTTTCTCACTTGGATTCACACCACCCTCATGGTGGCTCACCACTGATACGCTCGCCCCAGGAAAACGTAATCTCTTTAATCAGTGGGGCGCTCATTTTAAACGCCTCCTCAGCACTTGTTCCAAGTCCAGTCGAAGTGGTGGTGGGGGGTCAACAGAGGTGGGAAACTGTCTCCCCTCGATCAAACAGACGTCCATCCAGCAAAGTGACCAACCCCATCTGGGAAGCTGTGTCAACGATTGTGCTCTCTCTAAAAGCGGATGGGGCTGCAGCATCGCACCTTTTCGGTGCAGCCAGGGTAAGTCTGCCTCCTAGTGTCTCATTCAGCATCCCTTAACACAGGCCTCACACCTCCACGAATATCTCACCCCTACCCATCTCGCGGTGCCAGCCCCTTGCCCATAATCCCTCCAGTAGCTCCAGTACCCCTCAAAGGCTCACCTCACTCACCTCCCATGGATGCCAATCTTCATCCTCATCTGACATGTCACAACTCCCGCCGACACTCTTCCTGTCTGTCTCGTTGCAGGTCAAACTCGAGCACAGCGGGCGTGAGCAAACACAGCCAGCCGGAGTGATGCTGGAATTCAAGACCCTAACCCCATTTGAGGAACAAGCTTTGAGCCTGCCGGTGAGGAGCAGGACCGCACCTGTGTAGAGGACGAGGTCGGCGCCAAAAACACAAGTGAGAGCCCTCAACACATCCAGCCCTGGCGCACGCCTCATGTGAGTGACATTTCTCCTATCAGTGTTCCCCTGTCCCACAATAATACCATCTCCCTTCCATTGCAGGTCAGTCAGCAGACCAGCCCAGACCATTCTCACGGCCCCTGGACACCACGGACCCGAGCAGCTTCGAGGCAGATATCTCGGAGATCAGTATTGAAGAAGTGTCACACCTGTCACCTGCACCCTCCACCTGCGCAGATACTCGCACCTTGGGTGGGGTTAACCAGTAGACAGGCTTCTCGGTTACTGAGTAGTGATTATCCACATCAGGTGGAGGCAATTCTGAGGAATGCCGGAGCCCAGGACTTTGTTGAGCCCCAGGTCGATCATTCCAGAGCTACTGGAACTGCAAAGGCAGAATCGCGTGTGACAGGAAGGAATAACGGCATCCCTCCACAGACTGCAAGGCCGACTGGAGGAGTCCCATCACCTTCTGTCCAAGGAGATGGTGCCATCAGGGTGATGCAATGAGGCAAACACTGCGAGGATGGCATCCACAGTGGAGACCTTGGCGCAGGACGTGCGGCACATGTGGGGGATGTCCGCTCCATGGTTCAGCTCATGAACCCCAGTGCCCCGAGCACCCAATGGGATGAGGATCGGCAGGAGCGCGACCCTGGGCCTTCCACCCAGAAGACCATGCGGGTGTCCAGCCCATTTGACACCCCTTGTCCTGTGAGCAACACATCTCTAGCCCCACACATCAAGGAGGGCAGCACTGCAACACCTGTGCTGCCCAGGGTCCCAGCCTCAAGGGGAATGTTCAGATCATCTGCGGTTACCACCTCAGAATCATGCACGTGTGCCACCGCTACCCCAGGACCATGCATGATAGCTATATCCTGGGGCACTCTGAGATCCCCGCTGTCTTCAAGGCCATTCCAGGATGATGGATTGGCTCATGTGGGACAAGTCAAACCCGCTGAGGTCATGACAGATGACGATGGGCCTGAGACTCAGGCGGAGGGAGACCTGTTACAATGAGGCCCATGCAAAGGCGATCTTTGGGAGGAATTAAGTTTGATGGGATAGGATCCCCTCAGACGAGTAATGCCCCAAAAATAGACGCAGAAGTCGGGCAAGGGATCATCGTCAGACATTCCTCAAGCCTCAGCAGGGAGGAACATGGCGGAGGCTTCGGCTGCTTCGGTGGCCCCTCCATAGTCAACTGAGACACTGGTTAGCTTCTTGGCAAACAATTTTAAGAAGCAGGGCAGGCAGTCGCCGAGGACCTGGAGAAGGCAATAGAGGGGTTTGGCCTCCATTCGGGAAGCCTTGTAAAAGATGGATCAGCAGATAGAGGTACAAGGGGCGATGATAGAGAAGGTGGAGTTGGTGCTCTCTGATCATAGTGACCGGATTGTCTCCCTGGAGGCAGAGATGGCATTGCTGGCTGAAGAACATAAAGTGCTCAAGGCCAAGGTTGACGATCTGAAGAACTATTCCAGATGGCAAAACCTAAGAATCGTTGGGCTGCCGGAGGTCCTGGAGAGCTCAAACTCCATGGACTATATGTCTAAGATGTTTGGAAAGTTGGTAGGGCAGGGGGTCTTGCCAACCTTACCTGAATTGGACTGGGCCCATCGGTCGCTGAAGCAGAAGCCTAGACCTGGGGAACCACCCTGGCAATCATCAAGTTTCATAGATACCCGGACAAGGAGCGGATCCTGAGATGGGCGAAGGACCATCGAGACTGTAGATGGGAGGGCCATGCCATCAGAATGTACCAAGACATTGGGACAGAGCTGGCGAGAAGGCAAGCGGCATTCAATAAAGTACGAGCAATGTGAGATTTGGTGTGGTGTACCCGGATCGACATTCAAGGAAGTGGACCTGCATGACTCGATTGCCCCGACACCGGATTTATTGGCGGACAGAAAGAAGTTGCAAATGAATTTTGATTTGTTGTCAACTGGCAAGGCGATGAGCCAGCTGTGACACTCGAGGAGGTCCTTTTAAGTGAATGGGGGAGAAGACCAGTCGTCTGCTAGCTCACCAGCTAAGATGGCAGGCCACCTCCCGGGAGACAGTGCAGGTCAGGGACTCAGGTGGCAGGCTAGTTTCTGCCCCACAGAAGGTTAATGAGGTATTTGAGGCCTTCTACCGGGGGGCTGTATAAGTCAGAGCCCCCAGAGGCACATTCATCAATGATGCAATTATTGGCTGGGTTGACCCTCCCGAAAGTGGAGCAGGAGAGAAGGCAGAAGTTGGAGGCGTTGATAGGACCGGAAGGTCATGAACTATATTCGGTTAATGGGCAAAACACCGGGTCCGGATGAATTCCCAGATGAATTTTCCAAACAGTTTGATGGTCAGTTGGTCCCACTTCGGCTAGATATGTTTAATGATTTCATGTCCCGGGGGTGTTGCCATCAATGTTGGCGCAGGCAGCAATTTCCTTGATCCTGCAGAAGGACTAGGATCCCACGGAATGTGGGACATTGACCTATTTTGGTGTTAAACGCTGATACTGAGCTTTTGGCTAAGCTGTTGGCGATGCATTTGCAATCCTGCCTACCTGGGATGTTTTTGGAGGAGTAGATTTGTTAAGGGCCGGCAGTTGTTGGCCAATATTAGGACAAATGTCACCCTCCTTAGGGATGGCACAGTGGTTTGTTCTGCTGCCTCACAGCACCAGGGACCCAAGTTCAATTCCTTCGGTCACTGTCTGTGTAGAGTCTACACGTTCTCCCTGTGTCTGCGTGGGTTTTCTCCGGGTGCTCCGGTTTCCTCCCACAAGTCCCGAAAGATGTTCTATTAGGTGAATTGGACATTCTGAATTCTCCTTCTGGGTACCCGAACAGGCGCCGGAATGTGGCGACTAGGGGCTTTTCACAATACCGTCATTGCAGTGTTTCATAGAATTTACAGTGCAGAAGGAGGCCATTCGGCCCATCGAGTCTGCACCGGCTCTTGGAAAGAGCACCCTACCCAAGGTCAACACCTCCACCCTATCCCCATAACCCAGTAACCCCACCCAACACTAAGGGCAATTTTGGACACTAAGGGCAATTTATCATGGCCAATCCACCTAACCTGCACATCTTTGGATTGTGGGAGGAAACCGGAGCACCCGGAGGAAACCCACGCACACACGGGGAGGATGTGCAGACTCCGCACAGACAGTGACCCAAGCCGGAATCGAACCTGGGACCCTGGAGCTGTGAAGCAATTGTGCTACCCAGTGTTAATGTAAGCTTCCTTGTGACAATAAAGATTATTATAATTATCTGTGTGGAATTTGCACTTTCTCCCCGTGTCTGCGTAGATTTCCCCCGGGTGTTCCGGTTTCCTCCCACAGTCCAAAGATGTGCAGGTTAGGTGGGTTGGCCATAATGTAAGCCTACTTGTGACAATAATAAAGATTATTATTTTGTTTTTTGCAGCTGCCTCTATGGTGCTGACACTCCTGGAGTTCAGGCTCACTGTTCAGGCATCAAAATTTGCCGGACATGCAGTGTGCTAATCATCCTCCGAGACATGGCACCTGTGCCCTCGACGAGGCACTTGAGAGTTGAGGAGCATGAAGTGCTCTCAAAACTTACAAGGCAAATTCCTCATTTGAAATAGCTTTCAGCAGTGAGCTAGAGGCTGCTCACAGTCAAAGGGGATGACTTTCATGGGATAAGCTACAGCAGTGCTGTGCCCTGTGTGGTAGTATGTATTGGGGGTCATGTGGGACTGGAAGCCCTAATGTCATTGGCTGACAGATCCCGGGTCCTGGTTGGCCGTTGACCTCATGCTCCGCCCTGAAGGCGAAGTATAAGAAGCCGGTGCCTTCCCCCGCAGGCCAGTTTACTATCGGGCTGCTGGGGAACAGACACGCTTAATAAAGCCTCATCGACTTCACTCTATTCGTCTCACGGAGTCTTTGTGCGCTACAATTTATTAAGCGTGCCTTAAAAGGACTATGGAGCTCAGGATCATTCCAGAATGCCTGAGGATCAGCCCCCACGCAGTGAATGCGGCAGCAGCCTTCAAACACTGGCAGACTTGCTTCGAGGCCTACATCACAGGCCGAGTCTCAGACGAACAAAAACTGCAGGTCCTGCACTCGAGGGTGAGCACGGAGATTTTCACCCTCATTGAAGACACCGACGATTTCCAGACGGCGTTCACAGCACTGAGAAGTCTCTGCGTTCGCCCAGTTAACCAAATCTACGCTCGCTACCAGCTCGCGACAAGACGGCAAGCTCCCGGAGAATCGATGGACGAGTTCTACGCCGCGCTGCTGATTTTGGGACGAGCCTGCAGCTGCCCGTCGGTGAATGCAAACGAACATACGGACATGTTAATGCGCGACGCTTTTGTGGCAGGTATGCAATCCTCCCAAATCCGCCAAAGACTTCTAGAAAAAGAGTCGCTAGGACTCTCAGAGGCACGGGCCCTGGCAGCCTCCCTGGACGTAGCCGCGCGTAATACCCGCGCCTACGGCCCCGACCGCGCGGCAGGCCATTGGGCCCCGTACGTACCCGTCGCGGCAAACCCCCTACCCCCCCCCCCCCCGGACACCCCACAGGCTTGCGCAGTCCAAACGCCGAGTCGCACCGGGGGCGCCCGCTGTTATTTCTGCGGCCAGGCGAAGCACCCCCGACAACGCTGTCCGGCCCGCGCAGCCATCTGCAAAAGCTGCGGGAAAAAGGACCCCGCCGTCCCGGGGCCACAGGGAGCCCTACAGGCAGTCTATGCCTCCCAACCCCCCCAGCACGCCATGTGCGACCCGCGGACGCCGCCATTTTGGGTCCCGACCACCGCGGTCCCGGGAGAACTGGGAGCCCTGCACGCCGCCTACGCTCCCCAACCCCCCTCCCCGCAGTCCATGTACGACCCGCCGCCGGCGCTCCCGATTTGGGTGCCGGCCAACACTCTCCACGGAGAGGAAGGGGTTTTTCGCGTCCCGAACGCCACCCTCACCCCCATCCCGCGCCCCATGCCTGACCCGCCGGCGCAACCTACCTGGACCCCGACCACCGCTGTCCCCGGCGAGGGAGCTCCGCACGGTCCCAGCTCTCGCGGCCCCACGACTGACCCGCCGGCGCCGCCGACCTGGGCCCCGACCACCGCTGTCCCCGGCGAGGGAGCTCCGCGCGGTACTAGCGCCCGCGGCCCTGGCGCTGGCAGTGAAGGAACTCCGCGCGGTCCTAGCGCTCCCCAGACCCCCCAGCACACCCGCAGACGCCGCCATTTTGGGTCCCGACCACCACGAGGGGAGGAGGGGCGCCGCCATCTTGGACCACCCCCGACCTGTACGACGCATGGGGTCGGCCATTTTGTCCACCCCCGACGCCATCTTGTGACCCAAAAGCCACGTGCGATGTATGGGGGAGGGCATTTTGTCCATCCCCGACGCCATCTTGGACGGCAACAACGGACCCCACCCCACTACTACAACCACGGTTCGCTTCGGTTACGCTCGATCAGGCTCGGCCCCGGAATCTCCAGACAACGACGACAACGGTCCTAATTAACGGCCACGAGACGCCATGCCTAGTCGACTCCGGGAGCACGGAAAGTTTTATACATCCCGACACGGTAAGACGCTGTTCCTTAACTACCTACCCCAGCGCACAAAAGATTTGCCTAGCTGCAGGATCCCACTCCGTACAGATCCAGGGATTCTGCATAGTTACCCTAACGGTACAGGGGAGGGAATTCAAAAACTACAAACTTAACGTCCTTCCCCAACTCTTCATTCGCTCCGAAGTCCAGCGGCTACTAAAGGAGGGCATAATCCAGGCCAGCAATAGTCCCTGGAGAGCGCAGGTGGTAGTAGTGAAGACAGGGGAGAAACAAAGGATGGTCATTGACTATAGCCAGACCATCAACAGGTACACACAACTAGACGCGTACCCTCTCCCCCGCATATCCGACATGGTCAATCGGATTGCCCAGTATAAAGTCTTCTCCACCGTGGACCTCAAGTCCGCCTACCATCAGCTCCCCATCCGCCCAAGTGACCGCAAGTACACAGCCTTCGAGGCAGACGGACGATTATACCATTTCCTACGGGTCCCTTTTGGCGTCACAAACGGGGTCTCGGTCTTCCAACGGGAGATGGACCGAATGGTTGATCAACATGGGTTACGGGCCACGTTCCCGTACCTCGACAATGTAACCATCTGCGGCCACGATCAGCAGGACCACGACGCCAACCTCCAAAAATTCCTCCAGACCGCCAAAGCCTTGAACCTCACGTACAACGAGGACAAGTGCGTTTTTAGCACCGATCGGCTAGCCATTCTGGGCTACATAGTGCGCAATGGGATAATAGGCCCCGACCCCGAACGTATGCGCGCACTCATGGAATTTCCCCTCCCGCACTGCCCAAAAGCCCTGAAACGCTGCCTGGGGTTCTTTTCGTACTACGCCCAGTGGGTCCCCCAGTACGCAGACAAGGCCCGCCCCCTAATACAGACCACGACTTTCCCTCTGTCAACAGAGGCTTGCCAGGCCTTCAGCCCCATCAAAGCGGACATCGCAAAGGCCAAGATGCGCGCCATCGACGAGTCCCTCCCCTTCCAGGTCGAGAGCGACGCCTCTGACGTAGCTCTAGCGGCTACCCTTAACCAAGCGGGCAGACCCGTGGCCTTCTTCTCCCGAACCCTCCACGCCTCAGAAATCCGCCACTCCTCAGTGGAAAAGGAAGCCCAAGCCATAGTGGAAGCTGTGCGACATTGGAGGCATTACCTGGCCGGCAGGAGATTCACTCTCCTCACTGACCAACGGTCGGTAGCCTTCATGTTCGACAATGCACAGCGGGGCAAGATAAAAAATGACAAGATCTTAAGGTGGAGGATCGAGCTCTCCACCTTCAACTATGAGATCTTGTACCGGCCCGGAAAGCTGAACGAGCCGTCCGATGCCCTATCCCGCGGCACATGTGCCAACGCACAAATTGACCGCCTCCAAGCCCTCCACGAGGACCTCTGCCACCCGGGGGTCACTCGGTTTTACCACTTCATCAAGTCCCGCAATCTCCCATACTCTTTAGAGGAGGTCCGTACAGTCACAAGGGACTGCCACATCTGCGCAGAATGCAAACCGCATTTTTTCAGGCCAGATGGAGCGCACCTGATTAAGGCTTCCCGCCCCTTTGAACGCCTCAGTCTCGATTTCAAAGGGCCCCTCCCCTCCACCGACCGCAACGCGTATTTCCTTAATGTAGTGGACGAATACTCCCACTTCCCTTTTGCCATTCCCTGCTCCGACATGATCGCGGCAACAGTCATTAAAGCCCTGAACAGCATCTTCACGCTGTTTGGTTACCCCGCATACGTCCACAGCGACAGGGGGTCCTCCTTCATGAGTGACTAGCTGCGCCAGTTCCTGCTCAGCAAGGGCATAGCTTCAAGCAGGACGACCAGCTACAACCCCCGGGGGAACGGGAAAGTAGAAAGGGAGAACGGCACGGTCTGGAAGGCCGTCCTACTGGCCCTACGGTCCAGGGATCTCCCAGTTTCACGGTGGCAGGAGGTCCTCCCGGACGCTCTCCATTCCATCCGGTCGTTATTATGTACAAGCACTAATCAAACGCCTCACGAGCGTCTCCTGGTCTTCCCTAGGAGGTCCTCCTCTGGAACGTCGCTGCCGACCTGGCTGGTGGCCCCAGGACCCATCCTGCTCCGAAAGCACGTGCGGGCACATAAGGCGGACCCGTTGGTCGAAAGGGTTCACCTCCTCCAGTACGCCTACGTAGAGTACCCCGACGGCCGACAAGACACGGTCTCCCTGCGGGATCTGCCGCCCGCCGGCACCACGCACACCCCCCCGACACCATCAACCCAACCGCCCCCCTTCCTGCCACCGCCGCACCCCGCGACCGCCCCCTTCCCAGGAGGATCAGTCCCCCTCCCCTTTGCACTGACAGCTGAAACCGTGCGGCTCCCGGAGGCGACAACACTGGTACAAGCACCACCACCACCGCCGGGGCCGAGGCGATCGACACGGACGACCAGACCGCCCGACCGACTCGTGGCGTCGATGTAAAACAAAGATGGACTGTCCAATGAACATTTTGTTTTTCCTATACCCTCTGTAAATAGTTGTAACAGGACGATACTGTCCAATACTGTACTACCATGTAACTGTTCTATCCTCCCAGGACCAGCCCTGTAAACCCTTACCACCATACGAAGCATCACCCCACCGGGTTCATTTTTGACAAGGGGTGAATGTGGTAGTATGTATTGGGGGTCATGTGGGACTGGAAGCTCTAATGTCATTGGCTGACAGATCCCGGGTCCTGGTTGGCCGTTGACCTCATGCTCCGCCCTGAAGGCGAAGTATAAGAAGCCGGTGCCTTCCCCCGCAGGCCAGTTTACTATCGGGCTGCTGGGGAACAGACACGCTTAATAAAGCCTCATCGACTTCACTCTATTCGTCTCACGGAGTCTTTGTGCGCTACACCCTGGAAGAGTTTGGTAGGATAGGCTGCAGCTGTGGTTGCCCAGTTATGGGTCTCCACAATGTTTAAAGATGGCTCGAAGGCCTCACAGACATAAAGCCCTTACTGAATGTGCCCCCCCCCCCACCCCTCACCCCAGCCCAGGGCTGACCCTCGAACTGGAACGTTTCAGCCCCCTGACCAAGCCCAACCCCCTAAAAGATCCCCTCCTCCCCCCGAGCCCTGGGGCAGCTGCTCCAGTGCCCTTGGGCTGCATGTCGGAAAATAGAAAAGGGTACTCACCTCTTCACTTCAATGACCATTGCAAACTCACCTCAATGACCATTGCGCCAGCTTCAAGTTTATAAAAAGGAATACTAAACGACCCCCACAATGACTTCCCGCTGGGGAACCGGGTAATTCCTGGGAGGCCGCTGTATTTGCATTCAATCTCGTTGATGAGATTGAAATGAAGGCAAATGGGGGTTAATGATAGTCTCACCATTTGGGGGCATAAGTGGGAACTGGCCATCGGAAGCAGGCCGGGTGAATCGCAAAATGGTTTGTGCCTGGCATTAATCTCGATTTTGCCTCTCCTATTCACCCGGTGGGTCCTGATCCACGCCAGGCGCAACACATTTTTCATCAATACGCTTCCCCTCAGTGATATCATTCTAAAAGCTATTAGGTTCCAAATGCACACTGACAATACAGATTGAGTTCGCGAGCACCTGTCTCGAGCCTTCACTAGCTTTGCGTTGCAGACTGAGTGTCCAACATCCAGTCCTGGATGAGCCAGAACTTTCTCCAATTTAATGTTCTGAAGACCAAAGACCAAAGGCGATCAAACAGCCTCGTCGCACCTGACTCAGTGACATGACGAGGCTCTTAAATCTCACTAGAGGCTTCTAGCGAGATTTGAGACGCTCGGGAGCTAACGAGATCTTGCAAGACGTGGCTCATTTAAATATGTCAGTGCCCAATTCTCCCGAGACCCAGGAACAAAAGCCCAAGTCGGTGGGATCTCGCCATGGCGCTGTTTAGCACTGGTCCACACAAACAGGCCATTGGAGGCCCCCGGGTGGTCGCGTTCTGGTCAGGTAGTACCCTGGCACTCACATTGTCTTAGAGGCTCAACAAGACTGTACAAGAAAGATTTATTTTTGATCCTAAACTGGTGATCTGACCCCATATCTTCTTCATCACCAAGACTACCGACTTCTACCTCCGTTACATCACCTGTCTTTGCCCCTGCTGCAGCCTCTGTGACAGAATCTCTCATTTGTGCTTCACCCGATGCCGGTGTCTATGTATTTACATTGTGTACCTTGTGTTGTCCTATTATGTATTTTCTTTTTCTTTTATTTTCATGTACTTAATGATCTGTTTGAGCTGCTCGCAGAAAAATACTTTTCACTGTACCTCGGTACATGTGACAATAAACAAATCCAATCCAATCCAAATCCAATCTTCCCTCCAGACTGGATTATTGTTTTATAGGCAACTGATAACCCATCATCCACATTCCATAACCATAATCTTCACCTTATCTTAGCATCACCCTACATTAGCTCCTAGTGTTCTGATTTTAAATATCTGATTCTTGTGTTCAAATCCACCCCACCCCCCCCCCCCCCCCCCCACAGCCTCACCCTTTCCAAATCATTAACTTCTTCAATATCACTAACCTTTCAGAATGCTGCCCTTTTCTAAGCCACTCCATTCGTCTTACTCCACGCTCTTGAGCTCAACATTGACAATATGGTTTGATCCCTCCAGGTTCTCTGCTCTAGAATTCCCTTCCTAAGCATCTTGCTTCCATCTGTATCTCCTCCTTCAAAATAGTCCTTAAACCTACTTCACTGGTCAAGCTATTGGTCATGGAATCATAGAAATGTTACAGTACTGGAGATCATATGGCCCATCTTGTCCATGCCAGCCCAAGGACACTCAGGTGCCCTCTCTAATACCACCTTCCTGCACCCGGTCCATATCCCTGTAGCTTACAGCACTTAAGCTGCAGATCCAGGTACTTTTTAAGAGTTTAGGGTCTCTGCCTCCACCACCAACTCCGGCAGCGAATTCCAGACTCCCACTACCTGTAGTGATCTGTACATCTGTACATACATCTGCACATACACCAGGGACTGCAGACAGATGTAACAGCCACAGCATCACTAGAGGGCATCAGAGACGGGTATAAAGGGTGCAGCCCAAGGTATGATCTGCCTCTTTCAGAAGCACAGGGCTAGTGAGCAGCAGCAGACAGAAACAGCTCAGCATTGGCAGTTTACCTTAGCTTCACTGGTCATACTTCTTGACAGTATTATATCTAGTTAAGCACTGGAAACAGAACGAACCCATTGAATAAAGTATTTGTGTTAACTGGAAGTCTACAATCTTTATTCAGACTTAGAGAATAACATACTACCCTCTCCGTAAAAATGTTTTTTCTCATGTCCCCTCTATACCATCTGCCACTTATCTTGATTCTATGACTCCTGGTTCAAGAATTCTCCCCCAAGGGAAACAATTTTATCCTGTCCACTCTATCTCTCCTCCTCATAATTTTATACACCTCAATTAAGCCACTCCTCAGCCTTCTTTGTTCCAAGGAAAATAACCCCAACCTATCCAATCTCTCCTTGTAGCTACACTTTTCTAGCTCTGGCAACATTCTTGTAAACCTCCTCTGCACTCGCTCCAGAACGTCCTTCCTGTAATGTGGTGACCAGAACTGCACACAATATTCCAGTTGTGGCCCACCAGTGTTTTATACAATTCTAACATATCCTTACTTTTATATTCTATATCTCTGCCAATGAAGGAGAGCATTCCATATGCTTTTACAATCTTGTCTACTTGAACTGCTGCCTTTCGGGACCTGTGTACCTGTACACCAAGATCTCTCACTTCATCTATCCCTCTTAGTACATTCCCCTTTATTGTGTACTCCCTATAACTGTTTGACCTCCCTCAATGCAAGACCTCAGACTTCTCTGTGTTAAATTCCATCTGCCACTTTATCGGCCAATGTACCATTTATATCGTTTTGAAGATTATAGCTACCCTTTACACATTCCACCATTTGTTCAAACTTTGTGTCATCGGCAAATTTCCCAATTGTGCTGCCCACGTTCACGTACGTTAATATACAACACAAAGGGTCCCAACACCAAACTCTGTGGAACACCACTTGAAATATCTTTCCATTCGCCAGGGCAGCCATCGACCATTATCCTTTATTTCCAGTTACTGAGCCAACTTTTTATCCAGTTTGCCACATTTCCCTGTATCCCATGGGCTTTCACTTCCTTGACCAATCTTTGTCAAACGCCTTGCTAACTCCATGTACACAATATCCACTGCACTACCTTCATCAATCGTTCTTGTCACTTCCTAAAGAATTTGATCAAATTTGTGAGGCAAGACCTTCCTTTAACAAATCCATGCTGACCATCCCTGATGAATCCACGCCTTGCTATGTGATAGTTAATCCTATCTCTCAGGATTGAGTCTACTAATTTTCCCACCACTGACGTAAGACTAACTGGCCTATAATTGTTCGGCATTTCCTTCGATCCCATTTTAAACAATAGTAAGTTTGTATGTCTCCAGTCCTCCAGTACTTCCCCTGTCTAGTGAGGATTCGAAAAGCGTCCTCAGAGCATCTGCTATCTCCGCCCTGACCTCCTTCAGTAGCCTCGGAAACAATCCATCTGGCCCTGGCAATTGATCAACTTTCAAGAATTTCAATCCTTCAACTTCCTCTGTCTTTATGATTATCCTATCCAGTATCTCAGTGTTCCTCCTGGATTACTATATTTGAATCATCTAGTTCCTTTGTAAACATGGAGACAAAATATTAATTTAAAACCCTTCCCACAGTTCCCCTCTTTATCTTTGATAGGGTGCACTTTTTCCTTAACTAACCTTTGACCATTACTATATTGGTAAAACAGCTTTGGGTTTTCTTTAACTTTACTTGCTAATCTTTTTTCATGCCCTCTCTTTGATTTCCTTTTTGACTTTGTCCCTGAACTTTCTATACTCGTCTAGGCTATTTGCAGTGTTTAGTTCTTTATGCTTATCGTACGCTTTTTCTGTTTGATCTTCCCCTGTATTCCTCTCAACAATTAGGGAGGTCCAGATTTGGCAGTACCAGGGAGGGGACATATCTCCTTTGTACATTTAGGATTTCTCCTTTTAATGCATCCCACTGGTTGTCCAGATTTGTCCTCTCGCAATACTGGCTAGTCCACCTCAGCCAAGTCCCTTCTCATTTCTACAATATTTGCCTCCCCCAGTTCAAAATCTTTACTCCTGCTTTATCTCTGTCCTGGTCTTGGTCATGCCTCTTTTGGTTCGGTATCCATTTTTGTCCACAAAACACCTTGATATGTTCTATTGAGATAAAGGGGCTATGTAGGTGCAAGTTGTTCTTGTTGATTTTGAACTGAACATACTTCCCTCAATCAATTTAATTACCAAGTTTCCCGTTGTCGACCTTTGCAATATTACCCACCTCCATCAATAGCTGTCCTCTACACCCACTGAAACTCTAAACTATTACCAATCGTCATTACCAAGGCCTCCTGTCCCCAGAAATTAAAACAGATATTTCCTCAACCACATTGACCCAAAGTCCCGTCACCCATCTCATCGCCAAGCTCCACTTGTACACTATGCCCAATGAATTGACTTTAAGGCATTTTCAAATCGTTTCATGATCACTCCTCACCTGACCTCAGCTGCTCTGGTCATACCTGCCTATAAAGAACA
The DNA here is from genome assembly GCF_047496885.1 of Scyliorhinus torazame. Taxonomy (NCBI): domain Eukaryota; kingdom Metazoa; phylum Chordata; class Chondrichthyes; order Carcharhiniformes; family Scyliorhinidae; genus Scyliorhinus; species Scyliorhinus torazame. Next base: position 294,050,457 of record NC_092710.1, read on the forward strand.
ATACATCACAGGAATAGGCCCTTCGGCCCTCCAAGCCTGCGTCATGGTACCTACCTAAACTAAAACCGTATGCACTTACAGAGTCCATATCCTTCCATTCCCACTCTATTCATATATTTGTCTAAATGCCTCTTAAATGCCACTATCGTACATGCTCCCACCACCTCACCAGGCAGCGCGTTCAAAATATTTACCAGCCTCTGTGTAAAAAGCTTGTCTCACACATCAGTTCTAAACTTTCCCCACACACTTTAAACCTATGTTCCCTAGTACTTGACTCTCCTACCCTAGGAAAGAGCATCTGACTATCCACACTGTCCATGCTTCTCAGAATCTTGTAGCCCTCTATCAAGTCGCCTCTCAAGCTCCGTCATTTCAGTGAGAGCAGACCGAGTTTATCTAACTACTCCTCGTAGCTAATGCCCTCCATACCAGGCAACATCCTTGTAAACCGCTTCTGTACTCTCTCCAAAGCATCCACATCCTTCTGGTGGTGTGTCGAACTGAATTGTACACAATATTCCAAATGAGGCCTAACTAAGGTCCTGTACAGCTGCAACATGACTTGCCAATTTCTATATTCAATGCCCCGACCGATGAAGGCCAGAATGCCATATGCCTTCTTGACCACCTTATCCATATGCGTTGCCAATTTCAGTGATCGGTGGACATGCATACCCAGATCTCTCTGCCTGTCAGTACTCGCAGGAGTTCTACTATTTATCGTGTAATCCCTACATGTATTGGACCTTCCAAAGTGCATTACCTCACACTTGTCCGGATTAAACTCCATCTGCCATTTCTCCGCCCAAGAACCAGTTTGTATCCTGCTGTATCCTCTGAAAATCCTCTTCATTATCCACAACACCAATTTTTGTGTCATCTGCGAACCTGCTAATCAGACCAGCTACATTTTCTTCCAAATCATTTATAAACACCACGAACAAAGGCCCCAGAACTGATCCCTGTGGAACTCCGCTAGTCACAGCCTTCCATTCAGAAAAGCACCCTTCTTACCCTCTGTCTTCTGTGCCCAAGCCAGTTCTGTATCCAACTTGGCAGCTCTCCTCTGATCCCATGGGACTTCACATTTTGTACCAGTCTACCATGAGGTATCTTGTCTGGCTTTACTGAAGTCCATACAACATATACTGTCTTTCCCTCATCTATCATCTTTGCCACTTCCTCGAAAAACTCGATCAAATTTGTGAGGCGCGACTTCCTCTTCACAAAACCATGCTGTCTATCGCTTGTGAGTCCATTTGTTTCCAAATGTGAGTAAATCTTGTCTCTAAGCATCTTTTCCAATAATTTCCCTACCAATGACGTAAGGCTCACCGGCCTATAATTTCCTGGATTATCCCTGCTGCCCTTCTTAAACAATGGAACAACATTGGCTACTCTCCAATGGAACTTCACCTGTAACCAATGAGGATACAGGATACAAATATTACTGTCAACGGCCCAGCAATTTCCTGCCTTGCCTCCCTCAATATTCTGGGGTAGATCCCATCAGGCCCTGGGGACTTATCGACTTTAATGCTTTTTATGATGCCCAACACCTCTTTATTAATATCAACATGACTCAGAATATCTACACACTCTACCCTATACTCCTCATCCACCAATTCTTCTCTTTGGTGAAATAGGAAAGGAGCAGTCACCTTGTTGGGAGTTTTCTATAGGCCCCTCAATAGCAGCAGAGATGTGGAGGAACAGATTGGGAAACAGATTTTGGAAAGGTGCAGAAGTCACAAGGTAGTAGTCATGGGTGACTTCAACTTCCCAAACATTGATGGAAACTCTTTAGATCAAATAATTTGGATAGGGTGGTGTTTGTGCAGTGTGTCCAAGAAGCTTTTCTAACACAGTATGTATATTGTCCGACCAGAGGGGAGGCCATATTGGATTTGGAACTTGGTAATGAACCAGGGCAAGTGATAGATATGTTAGTGGGGGAGCATTTTGGAGATAGTGACCACAATCCTGTGACTTTCACTTTAGTAATGGAGAGGGATGGGTGGCGCCCTCGAGGAAGCAGGTCGCAGGTCGGATCGCTCCCGCCCGCGATGGGCAAATGGACCTGTTTTGCAGGATTTCTTCGGGACCTGGCGGCCTGAATCGGTGGAGGAGACGAAAAGAAGAGATTTTCCTCCCGGGGTATGGACAGTCGGACCTGAAGTGGTCGAGTGGAGCGGCGAAGTTCGAAGCAGGAGCAGCGAGGACCTCTGACCGGGCGGCAAAGCATGGTGGATGGCAGGGAACAGGGAGCGGAGGCTCACTGGCCAAGGGAGCAGCAGATGGAGTTTTTCCGGAGCTGCTTCGCTGACTTGAAGAGGGACACATTGGACCCGATGAGGGCGGTGATGGATCGAATGGTCGAGGCGCAGGCAGTCCAAGAGAAGGCGTTCAGGGAGGTCGAGGTGAAGCTCTCCACCCAGGGACACAGTAATGGAGCTGGAGCACGAGGTAGAGGAGCTGAACACCCGCCAGAGGAGGATGTAGGAGCAGCTTGAAGAGCTGGGGAACAGAGCCAGGAGGCAGAACCTGAGGATCGTGGGCGTCCCCGAGGGCTGTGAGGGATCGGATGCGGGCACATATGTGATGGGTATGCTCGAGGCGCTGATGGGACCGGAGGCCTTCCCTCGACCCCTGGAGTTGGATGGGGCGCATAGAGCCCCCGCAAGGAAGCCCAGGACGGGTGACCGACCGAGGCCCTTGGTGGTTCGCTTTCACCGGCTTGCCGACAGGGATCGTGTGCTGCGATGGGCCAAGGCGGAGAGGAGCAGCAGATGGGAGAACTGCGAGGTGCGCATCTACCAGGACTTGGGAGCGGGACTGGCCAAGAGGCGTGCAGGATTCATCAAGGTAAAGGCAGCCCTCTACAAAAAGCAGGTGAGAGTTGGAATGCTGTGTCCTGCGAAGCTTTGGGTGACGTTTGAAGAACTTCATTACTACTTCGAGACACCAGAACAGGTTTGGGCCTTTATTAAAGAGAGGAAGCAGGACTTGAACTAACGGACATTTGGTTTGTTTATCAATGCTCTACAGTGGCGGCGGTATGTTAACCTAACTTGTTTTGACTAGGAATGGACTTTCATTAAAAGAAGAAGCTGGACTTGAACTAAAGGACTCTGGGCTCACAGAGCTGTTGTGTGGCGGCGGTCCGTTAAATTATCCTGCACTGTAATGTTTTATTTAAGATTGTAGTCAGCCTGGACAGAGAACGGGGACTGGAGGGCGCACTGCTTAGGGTGAGTTTGGGAGCTTGCAACGGGGGGAGGGGGGGAAGAGGGGCCCTGCAAAGGGGGTCCCGCGCTTGGTACCTTTTGGCGGGAGACCGGGGCCTCTGATAGGGGGATGGGCTAGGGGCTGGGTAAGGGACTTGAAAGGGCACGGGGAGGTACAATCAGGTTAATGGGTCCTTGGTGTGTGGGGGGAGGGCCCGAGCATCCGGGCGGGAGACAGCCAGGCGCTAAGGGCAGGGGTCAGTGTAGTTAGCGTAGGTCGGGGGGCACCAGGGAGAGTAGGAGAAGGGGCGGGCTAGGGCCAAGCGTGGTGCGGACCTGGCAGGTCAGGCGTCGGGGGGGGTCGGGAGGGGGGGGGCAGCCGGGAGGGAGAGCAGAGAAGACTTAAGAGGGTAAGGGGGGGGGGGATCAGAAATCCCCGGGGGGGGAGATAGTCGCTTGCAGGGAATAGCATAGGAAACCAACAGCAGCAGCACCTGCGGGGGGGGGGGGGGGGGTGGGGGGGTGTTAGAGCCACATTAGGTTAGTTGAACACGTGGGGCATGGGTAAATAGAGCTGGTTGGGGAAGTGCTTTATTAACATGTTTATTCTCTCCTACTGTTCGTTTTTAATATGTTAAGGCTTTTGTATATGGCCTTTTTTCTCTGTAAATGTTACAAATCTGTTTTAAATAAAAAATTTCAAAAAAAAAAAGTAATGGAGAGGGATAGGTGCATGCAACAGGGAAAGGTTTACAATTGGGGAAAGGAGAAATACGATGCAGTCTGACAAGAACTGAAGTGTATAAGTTGGGAACATAGGCTGTCAGGGAAGGACACAATTGAAATGTGGAACTTGTTCAAGGAACAGATACTACGTGTCCTTGATATGTATGTCCCTGTCAGGCAGGGAAGGTTGGTCGAGTGAGGGAACCATGGTTGACAAGAGAGGTTGAATGTCTTGTTAAGAGGAAGGATACTTATGTAAGGCTGAGGAAACAAGGTTCAGACAGGGCATTGGAGGGATACAAGATAGCCAGGAGGGAACTGAAGAAAGGGATAAGGAGAGCTAAGAGAGGGCATGAAAAATCTTCGGCGGGTAGGATCAAGGAAAACCCCAAGGCCTTTTACACATATGTGAGAAATATGAGAATGACTAGAGCGAGGGTAGGTCCAATCAGGGACAGTAGCGGGAGATTGTGTATTGAGTCTGAAGAGATAGGAGAGGTCTTGAACGAGTACTTTTCTTCAGTATTTACGAATGAGAGGGGCCATATTGTTGGAGAGGACAGTATGAAACAGACTGGTAAGCTCGAAGAGATACTTGTTGGGAAGGAAGATGTGTTGAGCATTTTGAAAAACTTGAGGATAGACAAGTCCCCCGGGCCTGACGGGATATATCCAGGATTCTATGTTAAGCAAGAGATGAAATTGCAGAGTCGTTGGCAATGATCTTTTCATCCTCACTGTCAACAGGGGTGGTACCAGGGGATTGGAGAGTGGCGAATTTCGTGCCCCTGTTCAAAAAAGGGCATAGAGATAACCCTGGGAATTACAGGCCAGTTAGTCTTACTTCGGTGGTCGGCAAAGTAATGGAAAGGGTACTGAGGGATGGGATTTCTGAGCATCTGGAAAGACACTTCTTGATTAGGGAGTCAGCACGGATTTGTGAGGGGTAGGTCTTGCCTCACAAGTCTTATTGAATTCTTTGAGGAGGTGACCAAGCACATTGATGAAGGTAAAGCAGTGGATGTAGTGTACATGGATTTTAGTAAGGCATTTGATAAGGTTCCCCATGGTAGGCTTATGCAGAAAGTAAGGAGGCATGGTATAGTGGAGAATTTAGCCAGTTGGATAACGAACTGGCTAACCGATAGAAGTCAGAGAGTGGTGGTGGATGGCAAATATTTAGCCTGGAGCCCAGTTACCAGTGGCGTACCGTAGGGATCAGTTCTGGGTCCTCTGCTGTTTGTGATTTTCATTGATGACTTGGATGAGGGAGTTGAAGGGTGGGTCAGTAAATTTGCAGATGATACGGAGATTGGTGGAGTTGTGGATAATGAGGAGGGCTGTTGTCGGCTGCAAAGAGACATAGATAGGATGCAGAGCTGGGCTGAGAAGTGGCAGATGGAGTTTAACCCTGAAAAGTGTGAGATTGTCCATTTTGGAAGGACAAATATGAATGCAGAATACAGGGTTAATGGTCGGGTTCTTGGTAATGTGGAGGAGCAGAGAGATCTTGGGGTCTATGTTAATAGATCTTTGAAAGTTGCCACTCAAGTTGCCATGATTCTGGATATGAGCGAAAGTAACAGGGTAGTTATTATGGGAGACTTTAACTTTCCAAATATTGACTGGAAAAGATATAGTTCGAGTACAATAGATGGGTCGTTTTTTGTACAGTGTGTGCAGGAGGGTTTCCTGAAACAATATGTTGACAGGCCAACAAGAGGCGAGGCCACGTTGGATTTGGTTTTGGGTAATGAACCAGGCCAGGTGTTGGATTTGGAGGTAGGAGAGCACTTTGGGGACAGTGACCACAATTCGGTGACGTTTACGTTAATGATGGTAAGGGATAAGTATACACCGCAGGGCAAGAGTTATAGCTGGGGGAAGGGCAATTATGATGCCATTAGACGTGACTTGGGGGGGATAAGGTGGAGAAGTAGGCTGCAAGTGTTGGGCACACTGGATAAGTGGGGCTTGTTCAAGGATCAGCTACTGCGTGTTCTTGATAAGTATGTACCGGTCAGACAGGGAGGAAGGCGTCGAGCGAGGGAACCGTGGTTTACCAAGGAAGTGGAATCTCTTGTTAAGAGGAAGAAGGAGGCCTATGTGAAGATGAAGTGTGAAGTTTCGGTTGGGGCGATGGATAGTTACAAGGTAGCGAGGAAGGATCTAAAGAGAGAGCTAAGACGAGCAAGGAGGGGACATGAGAAGTATTTGGCAGGAAGGATCAAGGAAAACCCAAAAGCTTTCTATAGGTATGTCAGGAATAAGCGAATGACTAGGGAAAGAGTAGGACCAGTCAAGGACAGGGATGGGAAATTGTGTGTGGAGTCTGAAGAGATAGGCGAGATACTAAATGAATATTTTTCGTCAGTATTCACTCAGGAAAAAGATAATGTTGTGGAGGAGAATGCTGAGCCCCAGGCTAATAGAATAGATGGCATTGAGGTACGTAGGGAAGAGGTGTTGGCAATTCTGGACAGGCTGAAAATAGACAAGTCCCCGGGACCTGATGGGATTTATCCTAGGATTCTCTGGGAGGCCAGGGAAGAGATTGCTGGACCTTTGGCTTTGATATTTATGTCATCATTGGCTACAGGAATAGTGCCAGAGGACTGGAGGACAGCAAATGTGGTCCCTTTGTTCAAAAAGGGGAGCAGAGACAACCCCGGCAACTATAGACCGGTGAGCCTCACGTCTGTAGTGGGTAAAGTCTTGGAGGGGATTATAAGAGACAAGATTTATAATCATCTAGATAGGAATAATATGATCAGGGATAGTCAGCATGGCTTTGTGAAGGGTAGGTCATGCCTCACAAACCTTATTGAGTTCTTTGAGAAGGTGACTGAACAGGTAGATGAGGGTAGAGCAGTTGATGTGGTGTATATGTATTTCAGCAAAGCGTTTGATAAGGTTCCCCACGGTAGGCTATTGCAGAAAATACGGAGGCTGGGGATTGAGGGTGATTTAGAGATGTGGATCAGAAATTGGCTAGCTGAAAGACAGAGGGTGGTGGTTGATGGGAACTGTTCAGAATGGAGTACAGTCACAAGTGGAGTGATCTGTTCTGGGGCCGTTGCTGTTTGTCATTTTTATCAATGACCTAGAGGAAGGCGCAGAAGGGTGGGTGAGTAAATTTGCAGACGATACTAAAGTCGGTGGTGTTGTCGATAGTGTGGAAGGATGTAGCAGGTTACAGAGGGATATAGATAAGCTGCAGAGCTGGGCTGAGAGGTGGCAAATGGAGTTTAATGTAGAGAAGTGTGAGGTGATTCACTTTGGAAGGAATAACAGGAATGCGGAATATTTGGCTAATGGTAAAGTTCTTGAAAGTGTGGATGAGCAGAGGGATCTAGGTGTCCATGTACATAGATCCCTGAAAGTTGCCACCCAGGTTGATAGGGTTGTGAAGAAGGCCTATGGAGTGTTGGCCTTTATTGGTAGAGGGATTGAGTTCCGGAGTCGGGAGGTCATGTTGCAGCTGTACAGAACTCTGGTACGGCCGCATTTGGAGTATTGCGTACAGTTCTGGTCACCGCATTATAGGAAGGACGTGGAGGCTTTGGAGCGGGTGCAGAGATTTACCAGGATGTTGCCTGGTATGGAGGGAAAATCTTATGAGGAAAGGCTGATGGACTTGAGGTTGTTTTCGTTGGAGAGAAGAAGGTTAAGAGGAGACTTAATAGAGGCATACAAAATGATCAGGGGGTTGGATAGGGTGGACAGTGAGAGCCTTCTCCCGCGGATGGATATGGCTGGCACGAGGGGACATAACTTTAAACTGAGGGTTAATAGATATAGGACAGAGGTCAGAGGTAGGTTCTTTACGCAAAGAGTAGTGAGGCCGTGGAATGCCCTGCCTGCTACAGTAGTGAGCTCGCCAACATTGAGGGCATTTAAAAGTTTATTGGATAAACATATGGATGATAATGGCATAGTGTAGGTTAGATGGCTTTTGTTTCGGTGCAACATCGTGGGCCGAAGAGCCTGTACTGCACTGTATTGTTCTATGTTCAAGTGGATAGAGCTGTGAAGAAGGTCTATGGTGTGCTAGCGTTCATTAGCAGAGGGATTGAATTTAAGAGCCAAAGTGTTGATACAGCTGTACAAAACCTTGGTAAGGCCACATTTGGAATACTGTGTGCAGTTCTGGTTGCTTCATTTTAGGAAGGATGTGCAAAGGTGCAAAGGAGACTTACCAGGATGGAGAGTAGGTCTTACGAGGAAAGGTTGAGGGTGCTAGGCCTTTTCTCATTAGAACGGAGGATGAGGAGCGACTTGATAAGAGGTTTATAAAATGATCAGGGGAATAGATAGACAGTCAGAGACATTTCCTCAGGTGGAACAAAGAATTACAAGGGGTCATAAATTTAAGGTGAATGGTGGAAGATATAGGGGGGATGTCAGAGGAAAGTTCTTTACCCAGAGAGTAGTGGGGGCATGGAATGCACTGCCTGTGGAAGTAGTTGAGTCGGAAACATTAGGGACCTTCAAGCGGCTATTGGATAGGTACATGGATTACGGTAGAATGCTGAGGTGTAGATTGATTTGTTCTTAATCTAGGAAAAACGTTCGGCACAACATCATGGGCCGAAGGGCCTGTTCCGTGCTGTATTTTCTATGGTCTATGGTGAATACTGAGGCAAAGTATTCATTTCCGCTGGTTTCATACATAGATTCCCTCCAATATCCTTGAATGGACCAACCCTTTCTCTGGCTACCCTCTTGCTCTTTACATACATATAAAACGCCTTAGGATTTTCTTTAATCCTGTTTGCCAATGACATTTCATGACCCCTTTTATCCTTCCTAATTCTTACCTTAAGTTCCTTCCGACTTGCTTTATATTCTTCAAGAGCTTCATCTGTCCTAAGCCTTTTAGACCCAACGAATGCTTCCTTTTTCTTATTCTGTTTTATTCTTCTCTCCTCTTCCGAAACCAGCTCATTCTCTGCTGCCAGCACTCTTGCAGCCATTACGCCCCTGCCCTCTGGAACTGTTTCCCGCCAAATCCTTTCACTTTTCCCACCTTTTCTGCCTTCGAAAGAACCAGTTCTTCAATTTTGTTTTCACCTCCACTTTTTGCTTGCCCTTCAGTCTTTGTTTCCCTCCATCCCTTAAATGGACTCAAAATGTCTTTAGGTATGAGGAACACACTCGACATTAGAGTTTTGGAAGGCTATGCACATTGTAATTAAAGAGCAAGATATAAAACAGCTCTGGAAAGGAAATAGGCTTAATAGCAAGAAGTGAAGGATATCAAAAAATGGTAATTTCTCAGTCGAGGAAGAAATGATCTGTGAAGAGCCTCAGTAATTGATCCAAGGACCACTTACTCCTCATGACAGACAAAATGGGTGGTATATGCATAATCTCCATGCGATCAAAATGAGAGGTAGCACAGGCAATGGAAAACTATACACAAAGAAATTAAACTGATTACCTTGTAGAGTGTGGATCAAAACAAGTCCCCCATATCTGAATCCACCCCCACCACGCCTTGTGAATTCAGCTCTTACTGTGGGTGTACTGACTGCTAAATTTAAGAGAATCGTAGAAATTACAGCATAGTGAGAGACCACTGCATAGGTGCCCAGTGCTTGTTTTTCAACTGTACCTGGTTCCTTCAGTCCCAGTTCCCAAAGAAATGACAGTACGGAGGTAACCAATGAACATTTGGTGACTGAGCCAGTTGATGACAGGTGAAATTCAATGTAAGTTTAAAATAGTAACTAGGCAGTAACGGGATCCAATCTGGAGTGCAGATTGCATAATCATTATTAATAATTTGTTAGACCGCTGCCAGACCTGCTGAGATTTTCCAGCATTTTCTCTTTCGTTTCAGATTCCAGCATCCGCAGTAATTTGCTTTTATTTTTAATAATTTGTTCGCCCTCCGACATTGAAGAAGACAGGCAGAATAGCAGTGCATTTTCCATAGTGAGGTCGCCGAGGACTGATGAAATCTATTTTTGATCAGAATGAGTCTCCTTCTTCGGCAATCACTCGCTAATGAGAATGATTGTCCATCTAAAGAAACTCAAGTGTTATTGGTCATGGGGCCTGTGGGTCCTTGCATGACCGATGAGCTCGATCTCAGAGCTGCATCTCCGACCGCACACTTGGTGTTTACATAGTGCAAAAGGAGGCCATTCGGCCCATCGAGTCTGCACCGACCCACTTAAGCCCTTACTTCCACCCTATCCCCATAACCTAATAACCCCCTCCTAACATTTTTGGACACTAACGGCAATTTAGCATGGCCAATCCACCAACCTGCACGTCTTTAGACTTGTAGATGTCTTGGACTTGGGAGGTCAGATCGGTCCTTGGACTCCAGATCCCTGGTATTCTTTTCTCGTGTTCCTTTTCTGGACCACCTCCTGCTGGTTATGATTGAGGACCTCGATTCTTTTCAGGTGAAATGCCCTTAGCTGTTGTTTAATGTGATGAGCATTGCAGGTGATGCTTCCATAGATGCTTTCTCAACTGTGCTTTCTTATCTTGAGCCAGTTGCATCCCACTTTTCGATTTTTCAGTTTTGGAGTTACTTCTAGCTATCGTGTCGTCGTTGCTTAGTTGGTAGTACACTCATCCGAGTCAGCAGGTTGGAGATTCAGGTCCACAAATTTTCACCATTGGAAAGGGAACGAGCAAAACCGATTTGACCAAATTCTTTGTCGTGGCGATGTTCACCTAACGGGGCACTTGGGTTAAAAATGAGGAAGGTGCCAAAGGGTGTCAAGCTGTGGACTAAACTGCTAAGAAGGATCACAGAAGCACATCATATAAAGGAATTCGAGAGACAGCAGATGCATTTCTAGCAAGAGAAGGGATTGAAGGATTATGGTACGAATGTTGGTTGATAAGGGGTGTACAAAGTTCAACTTCAAACAATGCAAACGGCAAATCATAGGTTAATCATACAGATTTCAAAGAATATCATCAATATTGCAAGAATTTAATCATTTCCATAAAGTAAAGTTGTTCACTTTAATGCCAGGTTGAATGAATCGTACTTTCATACTGATGTATAACCATGAGGTACTTTGGCAGTAATATCTTCACAGTTCCAACAGAAATAAAAATTGCCAGTGTTCAATACAAGGGGTTTTGTTAATGGGCAATAAATCTATTTAAAATGTTATTTACATGAGCTGATTATAGATAACTAACTTATACACAAATATGGTGAAACAAGATAGGGTATACCCAAGTGTCAAGTGATAACCAAGCCATAAAACTCGGGCTGGGTCTAGCAGCAAAATGTTAGAAAGGCAAATTCATCAAGGTGGTAATTTTACTTTCAAAGCACTAAAATTGGGAGTTATTTCTGTATAAAAACCTTCTAGTCAGTCTCACAGACGTTGGCTTATCCATGGGAGATGTGGTGTGTTTTTAATTCTTTATTACACTCCTGAGTAAAACTACTACCACAAACCTAACAAAGTATTCATTCACCTGGAAAACATTCAAGTATCTCAGCGATCAGTAGTTTGTTTCTCAAAACATTATTTTTCCTACGTCAGACATTGTATTTCAAAGACAACAGTTAGGCAACCGATAGGTGTCATCAAACGGTGATCAGTTGGATAATTCATGGCCACTCGTTCCAAGTACTCATGTTTCTGAGGCCTGATGAGATATTAAACTGGTTTCAGTAATTCTCCCCACCTTAGCCTCCAGGATTCGCCTTTGCTTTGCTAACCTGCAAAACCTCTTGGGTCACGCTCTCCACTGGGGTGAAAGGTCGGGGCCCTCATGCTCCACAGAAATGAGCAGCTTTGACCAGCGTCTCACACGCTGCTGTCTCCATGGAAACGGGCCTCCCAAGCTGGCATCTCCATGGAAACGAGCTTTCCCAGGCCAGCCTTTCACAGGGTCTGTTATCGCCATAGGAACACGGGTCTGCGGGCACCTACTTGCATAACATCCTATTGCCCCCTCACCGTTAAACACTATTACCCCCTTGAAAGATGGGGGCAAAACAAAATTAAAAGATTCCTCACCACAATAACAGAAAGAACCTGTGCTGGGAGCTGCTGTTACCTCAGACAGTGACACAGTCGGACAGCAGCACCATTACTTCACATTCAGTACATTTAATATAGATTTTTCTGTCTGGACAGGTCAAACACTGACAGACTGCCACAAAGGGGGGAGCTGAGCTTAGTTTTTCTATGGGTGGAGCTGCAGTGTGGAAGCTTGGCTTCCACCCGGGGTAGTCAGCCCCAGGCTGCTCTTGTGCACCCACTGCAGCAGAGTGGTAAGAGAGCAGCCTTCCTGCCTATCTGCCCATCCTCCCGGGGAGCAGGAAGATGTGTTCTGTCTCTCTCTGGCAACTGGATTTGAAGTCAGACCTGAGGAATGAAATGTCAGTGCAATAAACACCCGACAACAGCCCATCTACCCAGGTTATAGAAGATTTATTTTGCACGCCACAGGGCCACGGTCATCACTCCCATCCCGCCCCAGCGAGATTTGTGTGGGTGAATGGCTAAGATGGTGGGGAGTGGGGTGTTTGCATTATTTTCCAGGGCGTTCCCACCACCCACTATTATTACTTCCCTGAAGTCAGGTGCAGGATGGCCACCGAGCCTAAATGCCTGGGAACCTCATTTAAACACATCATCGAGACAGGCCTGATAAAAGCAAATTACTGTGGAATCTGAAACAAAAACAGAAAACGCTGGACAATCGCAGCAGGTCTGACAGCGTCTGTGGAGAGAGAATTAAGCTGATGTCTCAAGTGTGGAAGACTCTTTGGCAAAGCTGAAGAGAACTGAAATAGGGTCAGACCTATACTGTTTTTTTTTTTGGGGGGGAGGAGCGGCGTGAAGCGATGGAGCTGGATAGAGGGCCAGCGATAGTTGGAGATTGACAAAGGTGTTGTGGACAGAAAGACAAAGGAAATGTAAATGGAGGTGATTAAGACCAAGACGGGGGCTGATAAGAGATTAGAACGTGTTTGTGGCAGAGCAAAGGTGAATAGTGTGGCAAAGGCCAACTAGTGACATGGAACAGATGGCACAAATAGGGTGGGGGAAGGGGGGGGGGGGGGGGGGAAGACAATGGTGAGGGGAAAACAGATCAATGGAAGATATGAAAATAAGTTACAGTATGAAGTCTTACAACACCAGGTTAAAGTCCAACAGGTTTGTTTCAAATCACTAGCTTTCGGAGCACTGCTCCTTCCTCAGGTGAGTTAATTCACCCGAGGAAGGTGCAGTGCTCCGAAAGCTAGTGATTTGAAACAAAACCTGTTGGGACTTTAACCTGCTGTTGTAAGACGTCTTACCGTGCTCACCCCAGTCCAACGCCAGCATCTCCACATCATGAAAATAAATTGATAAGAAATAAAAATGGGGTGAAGGTGGAGGAGAGAGTTCACAGTCTAAAGTTGTTGAACTCAATGTTAAGTCCGGAAGGCTGTAGCGGCCTAATCAGAAGAGGAGGTTTGTGCTGGGCTGCACTGAACAATGCAGAAGGCCAAGGACGGACATGTGGATGTGAGAGCAGGACGGTTAGTTGAAATGGCAAGCGACAGGAAGGTCTGCTTATCGACGGACCGAAGGTGTTCTGCAAAGTGGTCACACAGTCTGCGTTTAGTCTCTCCAATGTAGAGCAGACCTCACTGGGAGCAGAGACTGCAATAGACCAGATTAAGGTGCACGTGAAGTGCTGCCTCACTTGAAAAGTTTGTTTAGGGCCTGGGGTAGTGGGCAGGGAGGAGGTAAAGATTGCATGGGTGTGTGCCATGGGAGGAGGGTGATGGAGGAGTGGACCAGGATATCCCAGAGGGAATGGTCCCTACGGAATGCTTACAGGGGGAGTGAGGGTAAGTTGTGCTTGTTGGTGGCATCAAGCTGCAGTTGGCGGAACTGGGGGAGGATGATCCTTTGAATGAGGAGGCTGGTGGGGTGAAAAGTGAGAGCAAGAGGGACACTATCCTGGTTCTGGGAGGGAGGAGATGGGGTGAGAGCAGAGGTGTGGGAGATGGGTCGGACACGGTTTAACGACCGTAGTGGGTGGGAAACCATGATTAAGGAAGAATAAACACATGTCAACAGCACCGTTTTGGAAAGTAGCATCATTGGAACAGATGTGGAGGAGGTGAAGGAACTGGGAGAATGGGATGGAGTCCTTACAGGATGCGGGGTGTGAAGAGCTGTAGTCGTAGCTGTGGGAGTCAATGGGTTTGTAATGGATACTTCTGGATAGTCTAGCCCCAGAAATTGAAATAGAAAAGTCAAGGAAGGCAAGAGAAGTGTCGGAGATGGGCCATGTGAGGTGATAAAGAGGGGTGGAAATTGTAAACAAAATGAATACATTTATCCAGGTCCAGACGGGAACATGAAGTTGCACCAAAACAATCATCGCTGTACCGCTAAAAGAGTTGTGGGATGGGGCGGAGTATGATTGGAACAAGTAATGTTCCACATACCCCATAAAGAGACAGGCTAAAGTGGGACCCATGCAGGTCCCCATAGCCAACCTTTGGTTTGGAGGAAGCGAGGCATGTTAAAGGTGAATTTGTTCAGTGAGAGGACAAGTTCAGCCAGGCGGAGGAGAGTGGCGGTGGATAGGGATTGTTCAGGATTGTTGAAAAACACCTGAAAGTTATTCCTGCCACTATAAGTCATCCCCACCTGGGTGATAACCCCTCCCCACTCACCGCGTCTATCGCAAACCTGTCAAATCACCGCCTCACCCCAAATCAGAACTCATCTCGCTGAGGGAACATTTCCTTGGGTCCCCAGCAATCAGAGGTCCACCAATTTTAACAACATTCCCACCAGCTGAATGACAGGAGTCAGTGTTGGGTTAAAACCAATGTGGTCTCACACTCTAGGAAGCCAATTTCCTGGCTGACACCCCCCCCCCTCAATTCCCAAGTTAAAATCTGCCTGTTTCTGGCTTGTCCACTACAAGGAAAGTCAAAGAGGAAATCCTGCGACAGAAACAAAAAGTAGCAGGGCCACAATTTTTTTGCATCAACATTTCCTCTCCAGTGACAGCAACAGTATAGAGACTGCTCCTGATCAAATAATTCATTTATTTATGGTTAGGGATCGGAATTGCACATGAAATAAATAAAAGGTGAGAACTGCCAGTGTGCCCTTTTCTGAGCTGGCACTGTTGATTCTTTTGAAGTTGTAAAACATGTTTTAGCTTATCCATGCCTGTCATAACTTCACACGTTTGCCTCAAACTTGCTAAACCTGAGTGTTTCTAATGACGGGGATTTTTTGTATCCTTGGCCTTTCCCATCACCTTGGACTTCCTCCTGTCTGGCCTCCTGCACCTTTCGTCAATACTCGGTATGCACTCAAGGTGCCACACTTGATCGTTACTGGCTCGGGGGTAAACCGCTTCTATGTAATGTCGAATAAGCCTTAAGCGGACTGGATCCAGCTGCTTCTTGTTACAGGCGCCTGAGTGGTTGTACTGTAGTCTGAGATTTTCGGAAGTGAATAGCTCCGGGAACATCCTGACAAGAAGCCGGGCGGCAAAGTTCCCAATTGACAAGCTGTCCTGAACTATTTCCTTTAACTCTTTAGTCGAAAGCAGATGCTTATTTGGGACTGGGAAATCAAGAGTGGGCATGGTTAATTGATCAAGTGCCAGTTTGCAGAAGTTCCTGTGGTACCGCTCTGTTCTCTCTGGTGCGAGCAGGACTGCTTCCGTTCTGACTGGCTCCGGTTGCACTGACGTCGTGGGCTCTTCCTTCACGGTGACGACAATGGTTTTCTTCCTCCGTTGTTGATAAACGCGCCTCTGTTCTGTATCTCGGCGGCGGCACCTCTCGTCCAGCTTGGAAACAAACTCTTGATTCCATGCCTTGTCGCACTTGGCTCTGGGGTACATCAGCTGCACGTAGTGTCGGATCAGCTTTATCCGGACGGGGTCCAGCTGCTTTTTGCCAAGGGAGCCACTACAGTTATATTGCTTCCTCAGGTTCTCCGGCGTAAAAAGCTCAGGGAACAACCTCACCAACAAGCGTGAGGCAAAGTTTCCAATGGACAAGCTGCTCTCGTAAATGTTTTTTAGCTGCTGTTTGCTGAGTACATAGTTTGGGCAAGGTACCTCAAAATCTGGAGGGGGGATGACGAGGCTGTTAAAATCAACGGGCATGAGCCAGATTTTCTTCGACTTCTGGGTGGATTTATCCAAGTCACAGTTGTCATTGCTCGCAGCCGTGGATAGACTCGGGGAACACCGACTTCCATTTGTGAAGGTGTTCAGCTCGTATCCATTGGAATTCACACTTGCTAGCTCTTCATCCACCTTGCGGGTGACCTGCTGAAACCAAATCTTGTCTTCTTGCATGTCGGGGAAGTAGATTTCTACATATCTGCGGACAATCTGCAGTCTCTGCGGATCGAGCGCTTGCTTTACAGACGAACCATAACAGCTGGATTGTGACCCCAAACACCTCATGTCAAAGAGCTCCGGAAAGAGTCTGTGTACCAGCAAAATGGCAAATTCTCCCGGAGACGAAGCTTCATCCAAGTACTCGCTGATCTCCTGGGGCTCCAGAACCAAGTCCGAGGTATTACTGCTGCAGGAATCCAAGGACAGCCCTTCATCTTGTGTGCTGTTGTCAATGTAGCAGTTTGGCTGGGGCTGTTCCACCTCACGGTCTGACTCATAAAAGCTGATCACCTTAGCGTTCTGCTGGCCGCTCTCCATTTCTCTCTGTGCCCAGAACCTGTTGAAAAAATGGTTTATTTGTGGCAGGCACTCCGCCTGCCAGACGTCGCCATTCCTGGCCAATGGATAACAGACCTCAATATAGTTTCTGATGAGCTGGAGATGAAGAGAGTCCAGCTTCTTCTCAGACATGGAGCCACATGCATTGCAGCCCCTGCTGACCCCCTGGTCTTCAGTGAAGAGCTCCGGAAAGAGCTGCACAAGCAATCGACAGGCGAAGTCTCCGGCGGAGGAGCTCTGCTCCAGGACCTGCTTGAGTTCTGCATTGTTGAGCTGGTACTCGGTGGGTGGCGAGAACTCCACCACCAAATCGCCGGGGTTCACGTGCTTTTTAATTCTGTTCACCTCCAACGATAGCAGATCGATTTTGCTGTGCAGTTGGGTCATGGTAGAGTTCAAAGTGTTGAGAGTGAAAATCATTTTATGGATTAAGGAATACAGGGTTGAATTATCGTCAATCCCCTGGGCTGACAAGGCAGAACAGTAACTCTTGTGGTTGTCATTAAGATTTTGCTGTTCTAAGAGGCTGCTGAGGTAAACTCTCTCTGAAGACTCAGCGGGGGGGTGCTGATCGACAGTCTGTACGTTTCGCCGCTCTGCTATTTTGTGCGAGATGCTATACAGTGGCTTCCTGTACGAGGGTTTGTCCTGAGGACCATCTTCACATTCCATCAACAAATCTGTAGTGGCCTCCTTTACTTTGCCTGCAACATCGGAGTTTCCCTGGGAAGAAACTGCAGAGTCTATGCCGTTTAGACTTGCAAACCTGTCCTTAAAACACAAAGTACAACATTTTTAGTGAATACTGCACAGTGAGAGAATACAAGCAAATGTATATGCTGTCCATATATTTTACACCACCTCTATCTCACAAACCAATAGCAAATATTTCTCTACATTTTTCTACTTGCTTTGTTCAAATGATATTCAATTTGAATAGATTGGAGGCTCGCCGTCCCACTACTCAATGGGTGTGGTGGGCACTTTACGTTACATTTTAAAAAAACTAAAGTGCAACGCGCACCAATTTCTATTCCATTGAATAACAATCCAACTGCACTAGTTGGGGAAGGTGGTGGCCTATTGGTATTGTCACTGGACTAGTAACGCATTGGAGACCCTGGTTCAAATCTAAAATTGTGGAATTAAAAGTCTAATGATAACCATGAAACTATTGCGATTGTCTTAAAAACCTACCTGGTTAGGGAAGGAAATCTGCCATCTTTACCTGGCCTGGCCTACATGTGACACCGGACCCACAGCAATGTGGTTGACTCTTAAATGCCCTCTGAAATGACAACTCAGTTCAAAGGTAATTAGGGATGAGCTGGCCCAACCAGCGACACCCACATCCCATGAATTATTCCCATCCCATGAATGGTCCCATGAATAATCCCATTATTATGGGAGCAGTGGGCAGCACGGTAGCATTGTGGATAGCACAATTGCTTCACAGCTCCAGGGTCCCAGGTTCGATTCCGGCTTGGGTCACTGTCTGTGCGGAGTCTGCACATCCTCCCCGTGTCTGCGTGGGTTTCCTCCGGGTGCTCCGGTTCCTCCCACAGTCCAAAGATGTGCAGGTTAGGTGGATTGGCCATGATAAATTGCCCTTAGTGTCCAAAATTGCCTTTAGTGTTGGGTGGAGTTACTGGGTTGTGGGGATAGGGTGGAGGTGTGGGCCTTGGGTAGGGTGCTCTTTCCAAGAGCAGACTCGATGAGCCAAGTGGCCTCCTTCTGCACTGTAAATTCTATGATTATTATTATTATTCTGAATGGAATTTTTAAAAATCTGAACACACAGAGGGGACGAACCGTGGGCGGGATTCTCTGTTGCCCAATGCCGAAATCGGGAACGGCAATTGGGTGGAGAATTGCTCCCGATGCCAAAATCGGGGAAGGCGCCGTTTTAAATCCGGGTCGTGATGCTCCGCCCCCTCCAAATCGGCACCATCGAGTCGCTCGCCGTGCGCAGTCGCAACTGCGTTTGCATATCATTATCGAGCCCACCCGCGATGCTTCGCCTCCAAAGGGCCGAGTTCCCCGACGGCGCGGGCCGCATGTGATCTGAACAATCGTGAACCTGGCGTGGTGGCTGCGGAGCGAGAGATAGAGGGCGTACGGACAGCGTCCAGCACCGCCATACTTCGCCAACAGCCGTGCCGCTGGCCGGGGGGCTTCCGCCAGGTCTGGGGGGAGTAGTAGGGGGTGGCCAGCAGGTCAGTTGTGGGGTTAGGGCAGTCCAGCACAACCGGCGCCATCTTTTCGGGCGCGATCGGTGCGAGAGTGGGGGGGTGTAAGCGTACGCGCGGCTGCAGCTTGTCCAGTTAAATTTCTAGTCAATGGTAACCACTAGGATGTTGGAGGAGGAGAACTCTATACTGTTAATTTTGTTGAAAGTTAAGGGTTGTCTCTCATTGGAGATTGTCATTGCCTGGCACTTGTGTTGCGTCAATATTGCCTACCACTTACCGGCCCCTATACCTCTTTGCACCAATCACTGATAATGGGCGTGGCCACTGAGAAAGCAACCTGTTGAACTACTGCTGCTCTGAGCCAGCTCCTGAGAGGTGCATGAAAATCAGAGCTGGGTTGTCCAGTTCCAGTCACTAACCATGCACTTCCCCCAGCTGAACAGCAACGTAACTGTGATCAAGAGCTTAGTAAAGAGGGGAATCAAACCTACATTCTACCACAGCAGACTAAAGTGCATCAGTACTCCAAAGCCTAGTCCTGTCATGTGGCTCTAAGTTAAAGCACATTAAAATATAATCAATAACATTTAAGCAGGGTATTTCTTTGGAATAAAGCGTGACAAGGCATTATTCCAAAGAAAGGTTAAAAGATATTTGTACGGTTAGAATATACTGCAGCGTGGGCGATATTTACCTCACAAATAATTCTTCTCCTTTTACGGATGACGGCACTCTCGTATTCCGGAATCATCTCACCAAAACCATTTTGTATCGGCGTTCGTTTTGCTGTATCCTGTACATTGTTGGGCTCTACAGCTCTATCTGGACTGCAGCCACCCACATCACCTTCTTTGGTGCTAATTTCTGCTTTGACCCTGTCAATATCGACCTTTGTCACTGCGAAGGGAAAGGAAAACATAAAGCTATCAAGTTATTTTTTTCCCACATTACGAGAATAGCGATCATTGATTTCTCAGTTCAAGCTTTATCTGAACTCAAGCTTTATTTTGCTCTACCTCTTTCCGACGAACAAAATTGTAGTTGACTTGAACATCAGAGTTACAACAGAGGATATTCAGGGAACTTCAGTACCTTGGATATTTGCAGACATAGGCAACTGATAACCATGCCTCTTCAGTGTGAAAACCAAGGCCTTTGTTTCAAAATTTATGAAGTTTATATAAACGCAATTTGGCAATTAACTTAAAAGCTCTAAGAACCGTCAGCAAGTCAAATATTAGCAAACATCAGGAGATTAAACACTTGCTTTGAGTACTTCTTCAAAGGTTTATATAAAGGTTGAGATTTCTTGAACCGTCTGCTTATTTCTGGAAAGGTTTTCTCTTCAAATCCCTCTACCCATCCCACTGTCACAAACTTCCCATTCAATACAGGTGTATCTGACATCTTAAATGTTGCCGCCTTGGCTCAAAATGCTGGTTCTAATGAAATGAAATGAAAGTCGCTTATTGTCACAATAGGCTTCAATGAAGTTACTGTGAAAAGCCCCTAGTCGCCACATTCCGGCGCCTGTTCGGGGAGGCTGGTACGGGATGTTTTCCATCTAAAAGTAACTCTACCACACCCTCAACTTGGTTCTCCCAGAAGTTCAAAGGTTTTTAATTCTTTTAGCCAACACACAAAATTTCAACTGAACTCTGTTTCAGATGTTTTCCCTTCTTCAGCCGGCTTGTTCTCAAACTTGAAACCTAAAGTTCTTGATGATAGAATCACACCATTAAAGGTCTGTGACCTTTTCTTCCCTCTATTGTTTATATCCCAGGCAATCTGGTCACATGACAATTTTCTGGAAGCTGGGTGTTTTGCCAGAAAACATGTCCTAGAGAAACCTTGGGCAGAATTTCCTATTTTTGAGACCAAGTGCGGTGCCAGGATATTTTGGCAGCGCCCACCCCATTGGCCAGAATGTCGGGAACGCTTTCCTCGGACCTTTGAATCTAACATCTGATGGTGTGTCTGGAGCTGATTCAACCGCCCACCATCAGATGTTCGATTCAAAGGTCCGAGTGTCATATTTAAGTGCCAGTCCAACGCATACATCTCACTCTCTCCAGCCCACCTGTCTTCAGGACACATGCAGCGATGTCTTCCAGCTACAAGAAAGCCAAAAGCCTCAGGAAGATGGCAGCACTCCGCTTTACCCAGCAAGCCTTCGAGGTCTTGATCAGAGTACTGGGGGCGCAAGGCATGTCCTGTATCCCAGGGATGGCTCCAGGAAGCACACCAACCTATTGTCTCTGGCCTGGGAAGCCATCGCAGAGCAGGTCAGCATGGGTGGCATCCACATCCAGAGCGTCATCCAGTGTAGGAAGAGGATAAATGATCTCATCTGCTCTGTCAGGGTAAGTCATCCTTCAAATCCCATCAATATTAAACTCTCCCCATGCCCCCATGCACTCAAACAGCGGCTCTTTTCACGGATCTCACACAACCATTGACGGGGGACACATATCAATACCTCTACTTCTCTGATGGCGATGTTCACATCACCACCATCCCATCTATCATAGATACATAGAATTTACAGTGCAGAAGGAGGCCATTCGGCCCATCGAGTCTGCACCGGCTCTTGGAAAGAACACCCTACCCAAGTCCACACCTCCACCCCATCCCCATAACCCAGAAACCCCACCCAGCACTAAGGGCAATTTTGGACACTAAGGGCAATTTAGCATAGCCAATCCACCTAACCTGCACATCTTTGGACTGTGGGAGGAAACCGGAGCACCCAGAGGAAACCCACGCAGACACGGGGAGAACGTGCAAACTCCGCACAGACAGTGACCCAGCGGGGAATCGAACCTGGGACCCTGGAGCTGTGAAGCAATTGTGCTAACCACCATGCTACCGTGCTGCCCCATAGATTATTATTCTATGATAATCTATGAAAATCATGTTGCTCACAATCCATCCTCTGGCCCTACTGAGAAGGCTCAACACTCACAGGGAGCATGCACCTGATCCAGCCTCTGCTCCATCCCTTCTCAACATGCCATCTTTCATCTTCATACAGATCAAGCTTGTACATAAGAGGCGCAAAAGATTTCAGACTGGGGAGGGACAATCGACATCAGTGCCCCCATTGTGTTATTTTAAAATTAATTTATGGGATGTAGACTTCACTGGCTTGGCCAGCTTTTGTTGCCGATCAGTGAAAGAACGGCAATATATTTCCAAGTCAGGATGGTGAGTGACTTGAGGAGGCTGCAGCCGAACTGGGGTGGACAGTGATCGCTCTTTTGGGGAAGGAGAGATCAGCCTTTCCCAGCAACATAATACGGATCACAGCTCCATCACTTCGCCAAGGCCTGACAAACACAGTGAGTCACATATAATGCTTATGCTCATCAACTGAAATGCTATTCTCTATTTTCTAGGCACTGGCATGTTGAGGTCCACGAGATAGCTGACCAGCCACCCAGACCATGAATGAAGAGGAAGCTCTGGAAGAACCATCGCTCACACATACCCTGTTCCAGTGCAGAGACACACACCTCAGTGAGGCTCTCGATCAGGCTCGGGCCAACTTTCTGGAGAACACCTTACTGACACAACCCTACACCAGTCAAAGGCAGGAATAATTAACCCAGGTCTCTGGCCCTCAGAGGGCTGCTGGAGAACAGCCACCCACCCGCTCAGTCCCAGTCAGACGATGAGCCTCTGGAAGCAGCCGCCAACTCAATGGTGGATATGTGGAACACCAGGCAGAGTTCAACACTCATCAGACTAAACGATGGAGGAATCCGTCGACTTTCAGTCTGATGTCATGGCTCTGACATGCGAGCACCTAGAGATCACCTGGGGAAGGTTGGCGACCACCATGGAGCCTTTGTTCCAGCAGATCTTGCTGGATTGGTGCTCAGCCTCACTTTCGATAGCCACGCGCCCTGATGGGCACCATCAAGATGTAGGCGGCTGAAATGAGGCACCAAGGCCTCCCTCCAGGTGCACCATCTCCTGCAGGAGTCAAGATGGGCCCTCGGGCATCCAAAGGGAGGATGAGCGTCAGCTGGACACCCCAGGGCCTGCTCTCAGTACCCTCAAAGGGTGTGTAGCCACTTTCAGTCCCCTCTATGTGTGACCCCTTACACTCCAGCTGCTTTGGCTGTCGAGGGTGACTCTACTCGTGACCATCATCAGGCTGAGGCCCAGGTCACCAGAGGACGACTGCCAAGGTCATCACCAACATCAGGAAGTAACATTCAGCAAGTTGTTTCCACCTCTGCTGAGGATGTTGGGGCTGCACCCAGGCATGGTGGTAGGGTTAGGATAGTGAGGACATTTTGATGTCGCTTTTGGGTCACGGGTGTGTAATCAAAGTACCCTTTTGTGAATACATTTGATGGTAACGTAAATGTTTTGGTCAACTGAAGAGGTTGTGACCTTGTACATTGGAATCCTCTTATGTCACAATTTAGCATCCTCCCATTCAAAGTGTTCCACTGTGAGAAGAACATTCCCGTGATGTCAAACTCAGTCGAGCTAGTCTCCGCATCCTTGCGTGATGTCAGGGAGAGGTGTTTAAATCTCTATTTGAAGTGTGTCGTGTAAGAGTTTCTAACGAACACCATTGAGTTAGGGAAGCTCATCAGCACTGACATTCTAGCAGCATTTGTGTCTCCTCAGTGGTAGTGGAGGAAAACATATACGAGAGGGCATCCCCACACATGCAGCAGTGTTTGAATCATTAGATGGCGGATAAATCTTTAAGTCTGCTTTTTTTTTTGTCTCTCTCGCACATGCTCGCCTCCCTCGCACGCGCTCGCCTCCCTCGCACGCGCTCGCCTCCCTCGCACACTCGCCTCTCTCACACGCACTCGCCTCACACACTCGCCTCTCTCACACACGCTCGCCTCTCTCACACACGCTCGCCTCTCTCACACACGCTCGCCAATCTCTCACACACGCTCGCCAATCTCTCACACACGCTCGCCAATCTCTCACACACGCTCGCCAATCTCTCACACACGCTCGCCAATCTCTCACACACGCTCGCCAATCTCACACACACACTCGCCAATCTCACACACACACTCGCCAATCTCACACACACACTCGCCAATCTCACACACACTCGCCTCGCTCACACACACTCGCCTCTCTCACACACACTCGCCTCTCTCACACACACTCGCCTCTCTCACACACACTCGCCTCTCTCACACACACTCGCCTCTCTCACACACACTCGCCTCTCTCACACACACTCGCCTCTCTCACACACACTCGCCTCTCTCACACACACTCGCCTCTCTCACACACACTCGCCTCTCTCACACACACTCGCCTCTCTCACACACACTCGCCTCTCTCACACACACTCGCCTCTCTCACACACACTCGCCTCTCTCACACACACTCGCCTCTCTCACACACACTCGCCTCTCACACACACTCGCCTCTCTCACACACACTCGCCTCTCTCACACACACTCGCCTCTCTCACACACACTCGCCTCTCACACACACTCGCCTCTCTCACACACACTCGCCTCTCTCACACACACTCGTCTCTCTCACACACACTCGCCTCTCTCTCACACACACTCGCCTCTCACACACACACTCGCATCTCTCACACACACACTCGCCTCTCGCACACTCGCCTCTCTCGCACACTCGCCTCTCTCGCACACTCGCCTCTCTCGCACACTCGCCTCTCTCGCACACTCGCCTCTCTCGCACACTCGCCTCCCTCACCCACACTCGCCAATCTCTCACACACACTCGCCAATCTCTCACACACTCTCGCCAATCTCTCACACACACTCACCAATCTCTCACACACACTTGCCAATCTCTCACACACACTTGCCAATCTCTCACACACACTCGCCTCTCTCTCACACACACTCGCCTCTCTCACACACTCGCCTCTCTCTCACACACACTCGCCTCTCTCTCACACAAACCCGCCTCTCTCTCACACAAACTCGCCTCTCTCTGACACTCATTCCCTTCTCTCACACATACACACTCTTGCTCCCCTCTCTCTACCACTCACACTCACACCTCTATTGCTCTCATGCACATTCACACATGCCTCTCTTGCACCACACACACTCAACTTTCACCACACACTCAATTCTCTCACACCCACACTTAGCTCCCTCACACCCACACTCAACTCTCTCGTAAATCCCTTAGCCCAGCAGTACACTCCTCCCACCCTGCCTCAGATCAGGGTACTTCATTTTGAGCCAGCTCCATTTCTATGATACTACAAAATTTTAATTCTCCCCCTCTCACTGTCCGTGTGCCAGATATATACCTGGAACCTCAAGATATGAAGATAGAGCTTCCTCCTGTTGTTCTCCAACACCGCCAACCCCCCCAACAATTTTGGATCCTGCAGTCCTTCGATGGAGATTCCTACCCTCCCCCACACCCAAGTCCACCACTGGTGATGTGCCCATGCCACATGTCGACCTGTACCCATTTAGAGGCTGTGTACCTGGTAACCTACCAAGATGAACTGCCCCCCCCCAAAACGGAGAGCTTCACATCACCACCCCCCCCCCCCTCCCACCCACACACACTTTTATTATGTGTTTACAATCTACATGCTGCAGATGTCTCCAGTTACCCTCACCATTCCATCTGCAGCCCATTCCAGATTCTGCCAAGCCCAGGGGAAGTGACTGTGAGACAGGCCTGCACACCAAGCTTTGCTATTTCCTCTGGAGCACAGATCTCTTGTCCCTCCGCGCTAACATACACCGTGCTCCCAATGATTCCTCCTGCTACATGCCCCCTGCACCCCTGGACTGTCTCCAGTCTCTGCCATCTGACTGTGAGGTTCACATAGCCCCTGTAATCTGTGACTCCATGTCACATCACTGCAGGAGTGTCTGAGCTCTGTGGGGTCTGACTGCAAACCCCAGACCAACGGCTTGAACATTCACAGAGTTCCACATTGCCATTAAGTCTAAGAACTACATTTGTCACTCCCAGATAAACAGCCACCAACCTCCTTTTTGTGTCTCCATGCACCCCACCACTCATGTGTCACACTGACAACACCCCCCTTCCTATTTCAGAGTCTGCATGCATACCCTTCCAGTAAAAAATGTTATCCCTTTAATGTTTATCATGTACCAGTTTCCCACCTCTCAGTCTACCCACTGTTACTCAACCTCCTCTACCTCCCTGCCCCTACCTTCCATCGTGGGTGTTCCATCACCCACTCATAGCCTTTCCACAACCTTCCTTCACCACTGCCCCCCCCCCTTGCGTTTTCTCTTCTCCGTCACAGCCCGTGCACAGCCTTCCTTCTCAGCTGCACCCCATCCCATGCTCGTCACCCACACCCTCACTTCACACACCATGCCCGGTTGCAATGTTCATTTGCAAGAGTGGAGTTCAGCCTGAGTATCCCAGCACAGTGATGCCCTCATGGACAATGGTGTCAGCCACTGGGAGCATTCCCCAACCCTGGGAGCAGTACTGTCAGTGTCTGCAAGTGGAGGCCTGCATGAGTCCCGCACCACAGTCCTGTCTTTGTGGACAATGTAGGTAAAGAGCAGGAACAGACCTACAGCCCCAGCTGTGTTCATCGCAACAAGACAGGCGCAGCGCTATGGCAGGTATGCTAAGTATGTTGCCCTCACCTCAAAATCATGCATGTCACTCATTTTCAAACGGTTTTGAGGCTGGCATAATTTCTCGCTGCTGTAAGATTGGAAGGCGCGAAGAGATTCCATCGAGCAGCTGTTTTATGAGCATTCATGAGATGTAAATGAATGTAAATGGTGTTGACGCCACTAGGCAGCGGAATCACCGACAAACCATTACCCACCACAGGGGGAATTGCAAACCGTTTTGAAGCAGCCGGTTTTCCAGCTTTTTGCCTGCCGCTAGATTCTTCGCTCCCACCACCAAACCCGCCATGGGTAGGGTGGGAAAATTTCACTCCTAGTTCTTAAAGAGACCATGGCCCTTCCCCCCCATTTCCTGTTGTTGCTGCAACTTGCTAACCTGCACCCACATGACATGATAGGCTTAAAGTGCTTCACCGATGCAAAAGTGATCAGACATCTTTATGTATGGGGAGATGGGTTAAAAAGATAGCGACGAAAGGCAAGATAAAATAAGTACGTTTTTGAGGAGGAGGATTTGAAAGAGGGGAAATAGAAACAAATTCAAGAGTGCAGGGGAGAAATTCCACAATGTGGGACTGAAAAGGCTGAAGGCTGTGGCTGAAAGTGGATCCAAAGGGTGCCAAAGTCAGCAGTGCAGAAAGGATATTGTGGAATTTAAATTTGACGAAGGAACTATAGGTGAGAACAAGAATTTTGAAATTAATGTGTTAGAGATAGGGGGCTAAATTTTCCCACATTACAACTGCAAAAGGTGCATCGCTGTAAAAATAAAATGTTGACCTGTCCCGAGATTGTGAAGAATGCAATAAAACAGCAAATTCTTCGCCTTTCTTCCATCGGAAATTGTTGTGAATAAGGAGTGGGACTGGGGGCAGATGGCAGAACATTCAGGAGGCCAGCAAGGAGAGCTGTGGGAGAATTGAGTCTGGAGATGACAAAGATTAGAATCTGATTTTCAAATGCTGTGGGGGAATGAAGGACAACTCATCACCACCTTCACAAGTTATTGCAAATGGGCAATAAATACTACCCTTGTCAGTGGGGCTGGGCTTAACCTAGATTCATAGATTCATAGAATTTACAGTGCAGAAGGAGGGCCATTCGGCCCATCGAGTCTGCACCGGCTCTTGAAAAGAGCACCCTACCCAAGGTCAACACCTCCACCCTATCCCCATAACCCAGTAACCCCATCCAACACTAAGGCAATTTTGGACACTAAGGGCAATTAATCATGGCCAATCCACCTAACCCGCACATCTTTGGACTGTGGGAGGAAACCGGAGCACCCGGAGGAAACCCACGCACACCCGGGGAGGATGTGCAGACTCCGCACAGACAGTGACCCAAGCCGGAATCGAACCTGGGACCCTGGAGCTGTGAAGCAATTGTGCTATCCACAATGATACCGTGCTGCCCTAAGCAAATATTCGGAGAGAGAGGACAGAGAGAGAGAGAGAGAGACGTGATAAGGTGTAGAAATTAAAGCAGCAGTCACACATGATGGCTTCAACTTTGCAGCTGTCGAGTCACAAACAGTTTTTATTCATCCAGGACTTGCTGTCAGCTACGTGGTCAGACAGTAGAGCAGCAGTCAGAGAGACAGTGACAGAGAAGAGGAGCTGTGTTTGTTCACACCAGCAGATACCTGAAAATATACAAGTGATGCTGCTGATGGGTGCATTTGGATGGAGAGAGAACAGTAACCAGAGATGAAGCTGCTAAATATACCCTGCTGACCATGTGGAAGTAAACATCATTACAAGAGATGTGATTTTCCCGATGTTACAAGTAGGAATGGGACCATACAAAGCAGTGTCCAGTGCAAAGGAGATTTGGAGATGTCAACATCACCGAGTGCTGTGCAGAGGACAGAGACAGCCTACCATGTTTATAACGCCGACTGATGTGTGGTGCCGTGATCGTATCGTGGTTAGTATTCTGCATTGTGGCCACAGCAACCTCGGTTCGAATCCAAGTCACGCAGCAATTATTTTATGGGTGGGCACGGTAGCACAGTGGTTAGCACTTTTACTTCACAGCGGTTAGCAGTTGTATTTCACAGCGCCAGGGACCAGGGTTCAATTCCCGCTTTGGGTCACCGTCTGTGCGGAGTCTGCACGCTCTCCCCGTGTCTGCGTGGGTTTCCTCCAGGTGCTCTCCTTTCCTCCCACAAGTCCCGAAAAGACGTGCTGTTAGGTGAATTGGACATTCTAAATTCTCCCTCTGTGTACCCGAACAGGCGCCATAGTGTGGTGACTAGGGATTTTCACAGCAACTTCATTTCAGTGTAAATGTAAGCTACTTGTGACACTAATAAAGATTATTACTATTTTATAGTCACAAACGGTGTTAGTGGAAACATACCATATTGAAGGTATTCAAAGGACAGTGATGGGAGTGAAGTTTGAGGAGGAAGATTGCAATGAGAAAGGGTAGTCTGGTATTGGGCTTACTCTCTAGGATAATCCTGACCAGTGGCAGGGTTTGGACTGGAGATAGAAGCATTTTAATGGAAAGGGTGGGAAAAACAGAATAAGAGGTTATTTAAAAAAAGACGTGAAGGTCTTAC
The DNA here is from genome assembly GCF_047496885.1 of Scyliorhinus torazame. NCBI lineage: Eukaryota > Metazoa > Chordata > Chondrichthyes > Carcharhiniformes > Scyliorhinidae > Scyliorhinus > Scyliorhinus torazame. Next base: position 294,079,510 of record NC_092710.1, read on the forward strand.
CAACCATAAAAAGCATCTGGAGTCACTTTGGAGAGTTGTGACAAAGTTAGGGGATTCCCTACTGTATAGTACTTAGCGCAGTATTGGAGTACAATATTATTCAGTTCCAGCCCTCTGCAGGAGGGAGACTGCGTCTCTACATTTGTAGAATTGTGGAGAATTGATTTTTTAAAAGTTATTCACATGTATGACTATTTAGCAATAGCATTTATCCTACCACTGACTGATGAAAAATTTATATACTGGTTATCTCCACGGCAACATATTGTTTCCTGGCTTGCCAGATCATTCTGTAAATAAGTAAAGTGTCAGGGTGTACCTGAAGGAACAATAATAGTTGCCTAAATTTAATTCCCTTTAATTAATTTTAATGTTAATTATCATCTAGTCTTATCAGGTTGCATGCATACATATATTTACTGGAGGTTTAGTGTCTCTCGGATTGGCATTTTCCATTGGGGCAACAGGCATATTATAATTCATAATATATTTCAGTGGTTATTTAGTAGGTGGGCCCTTGACGGCACTAAATCCTATAATTAAGAAAACTCTTAACAAAAAAGTTAATAATGCACAAAGATATTGACAATTTTGCTATAAATAATGAACTGAGTAAATCATTGTCCGGCATGCATACAGTAAGATACACAAGATCACTTAAAAAAAATTTTTTTAGAGTACCCAATTCATTTTTTCCAAGGGGCAATTTAGCATGGCAATCCTCCTAATCGGCACATCTTTGGGTTGTGGGGGCGAAACCCACGCAAACACGGGGAGAATTTGCAAACTCCACATGGACAGTGACCCAGAGCCGGGATCGAACTTGGGACCTCAGCGCCGTGAGGCAGCAGGGCTAACCCACTGCGCCACCGTTGCTGCCCTATACAAGATCATTTTAAAGGGATGCAGCGTAGTACACAGGGTCTGCAGAGCCCAACCAGTGACACCCACTTCCCGTAAATGAATTTTCAAAAATCCCTCTCAAACTCAATATAAAATTAATGATATTATGATTGCTCGGTCACAGAGGCTCCTTTTCTACATTCATTAAAAATGTCTCATTGCAGAATATTGGGTTAGGTGCCTGCCAATCACAAGTTAAATCATAAACCTGTGGTATGTGCGACCCAAGTGTTATTGCATCACTTTGTCCATCTGGCAGGCACTGGGTACGAAGCTAGTACGAAGAAACATTAGTGAAACTACAGGAGTTACCAGGAGCCACTAAAAAGGGAACGGAAATAAAACCAATTCACGTTCCTGCTGTAAAGTCAGTTGCTTCTCTTACAACCTTTGTCCACATATTGTTGAATTAGTCTGCAAATCTGTGTTTCATCTGTGTATGGCATGAATCCCATTACATCAAGAAGGCCTTTCCTCCTGCTCCCCCCCCCCCCCCCCCCCCCGCAAAATAATAATTATAAAGGAATTTACCATGTGCTCCTAAATCTTCATCTTACTGACCGAAGGGTTTTGAACTATGAATGGTGCTCTGGGTCCAGATTCTTCATTCTGCGCTGCAATGTTCATTGTCTATTTGGAATAAAGAACTTTACAGTTAAATACAAAGTATGTGAATAACGGCTAATAAAGCTATCTGGATTAACAGCTAGCGAAGCTAAATATTCAGTCGTTCTTGCCTGACAAACCCTTTTGGATTTATCCGTTTTTCTGGGGATAATTCATTCGACAGTTAATTTGGCCAAGGTGAAACTTTTACTCTGCCAAGTGAATGACAAAAGTCTGAGAAAAAAATGAGTCACTTATGCTGAATTTATCTCTATTTTCCAGACTAAATGTTATGTTAACTCGTTTATTATTATAAGAACTAAAACTTATAAAGAAGAAAAAAAAAACTACTTTTTAATTATCCTTATGAAACACACCTATTTCATTTCCTGCATTTGAACAGAATGAAACTGTTGACATTTAGGGGTAGAAGGTTCTGCTCAACAGTGAGATTATTCTGAGAAATTGTCCGCATAACACTTTCACGCATGCAACGCACAACAGAAATGTTCTTTAACAGAAGTAAATCAGTGGAAGTTGGCATTCTGGGGAGCAGGTCGGACGTAACTGGCTTTTCTCACCACAACGTTTTCACAAAGTTAAAGCAACAACTGCAGTGAGAAAAGTGGAGAAGATGCACCCATTCTTAGAAAGCACGTCAACACTTCCAAAGGAGCTTTTATTTTGACCTTGGGACATACAACATGGCCATTATGGTGTGATGGGGAGTCAACTTGTTTAACCACAATACCCTGGCGTGATTATAAGCGACTGGACTTGGGGGTGGGTGGTTAGTTGGCAGACCCCCCAAAAAGTCACCATAAAGTTGATTACTCCTTGACTCCCAAGTAAATCTGAGTTGCAGTGAGTTGGCCATGTCCCTTGGACATGGGGGTGGGCAGGGTCG